>NC_053400.1:4351000-4506000 GCF_016859285.1 Xiphias gladius | reverse complement strand
GCATGGTTCTACTAAGACTGGTCCATCTACCCCAGTCTGTTTTCCCAAACACTTCCCCAGCCTGCACCCTAGCTAAGAGGTGACTTCCTTGTAGAGATGATGGACATCGTCAAGCTGCTTTGAGATTCTCCAACTGCACCAATCAGCTGCTTCAAGCCTCTTAAAAGCTGGCGATGATGGTAAAACAAATGTCCATCATGCCCCAGATCAAAAAAGTCGAAGAGCTCATTAAAGCAGCGTACAATGAGCACTTAGCCATTAAGGCTCCCATCTCTGGATTCCCGGTTTTCGCAAGAGAGGATGGCAAATCCGAGTAACTGAGGACAGGCATCTCAACTCTCAATGACTCACTGGCCACCAACTTCCCCCCAAAATCCTGTCCTGTTAGCCACAGCCAGCACCACGAAGTACATGTTTTGACCTACTGCTGTTTATGCAGCCAACTGGAAAAAGAGTTACTTCATTAGAGATGATTCAGAAAGCTGAATATTGTCTGTTGACCGTTCCCCCAGCAGCCAAGTGCGGAGCTTGGACAAGTAGAGAAGCCCCCTGGTTGCACTAAAAGGAACACCCCTGGGAGGTGTGATGTTCTACGGTACGTGTCATGTTCAGATGTTTCTTTGAGCAGGTACAGGTGGATCTGCTTGACACGGACAGCAGGTGGGAACTTGTAACATCAAAAAAACCTGTCCCCCCATGGTGTAGAGATCATTTAAATGCTAATCCCACCCTAGCCAGTCTCCTACAACTGGGCATTGATAACCCAAATGCACAACAGCACCACTGCTGTGTGATTCAGCCAGAGCTAGCCATACATATGGAAGCTGAAATGGGCAGGCTGCTGAATCCAGGACCGGCTCTTGGCATGGCTAGGATGGCCCATGTTTCGCATGCATCCCCCACCACCATGGTCTACAGAGACAAATCCCTGTTTTTAAACAAATGTGAAGACACGGGTTTTAGAGAGAGGACTGTCTTCAGTCATCATCTCCTTCCTACAGGGTCCAAGTGATTATGACTGATAACACATGAAGCCATATCTAAGTGGGAATTTCACATGCTTCTTGAGACACTCTCGAGAGAGTCTTTGAACCCATTGACTGAATCCCACTGAAGCTGATATCTATAAGACCAGTGCTACTGCTTTCCGTTTTCACCTTTGCGTCCTCTTGGTCCTTCAAGACTGTGTACTCAGCAGGAAAGACAGGATCAGGAAATTTGTGCAGCTGCATCATGGTCATCACTGTGTCCCTGAAAATGACCCATGAGAGGCTAGCTGTCTTCCTTATTTTTGTCCAGTGGGTATTGTTCAGAATAATGAATGTGAAAATTCCTGAGCCTTTAGTTAGCACATAAGAAAGAGCCAGCAGGAGTTTGAGGCCACATGCAAAACCCACACCCAGGACCATGTATAAGATGTTCAAGAAACCTGGGCCTGTGAGGGCCCACGGGCACTGGCTCTGGTGAGCAGTGTCTGTGTCACAGCAGGGTTTGCATGCATCAGGCTCTGCACCCGGGAAGACACCTGCTTATGTACTGAGCTGTTTTGAGACATGCACCCTGTTAAGCTGATGGCAATTTAACATGTCTCATGTCTGAATAAGCAACCTGGTCACATTTACATAAAAGTCGTGATGGTAATCTTACTACGTAAGTAACATTTGTTCCTAGGAACATTTCAACAAGTCTGAAGTGAACGCCATCAGATTAATGTAAAGATTGCAGCAGCACGGGGTAAAAGAGAGTGAGAGATTCACTGCAATACATTTTTTATTTCATCCTTATCTCATATGCAGAGAAAATAAAATCAGTTAAATAAACTACTAAAATTTGAAAGAACCAGTTTAAGTTGTGAAGGAGATTCTTCTTATCAGATCAGTCCATAAAAATCAAGGGTATAGGTTTAGTTTTATCTTTGGTAGGAACATTTTTTGTCAGACGACCAAAATAAAGAGTTGTGTATGTGCACTTTCTTTCTCTTCCCTATCTTTTCTTATTCATATGCGCACATTTGCTCACAAACACATAAAGAGCCTGAATCTTTAAAAAAAAGGTTTACTTTTTCAGTGTAATTGCTGATATAACTTCTCAGAAACCACACTTGTATCATGATTCTATTTATCTTGTTTAAATTGATATGTGATGGGCAAGAAAAAAAAATGTATAAAACCCTGCAGGTGGTGTGCTACTCCATTTGAAGCAACTATCTGCTGTGATCCATTTTCAAATCTCACCTGTGATTCTGTTGATGTGGGCAACAAAACTTAGTCTTTAAATAATGTCAAGAACTTCTTCTATTACTTTTCATTAAGCTCCTGTACTTATGACAATGTCTTTCACTATGATATAGAGCTCACCTGAGAGCCTGCAGCTCACCTGTCTGTGATCTCTGGGTTGCTCAGGCTGCTTCTAACAGGATTTTCAGAATAAAATTATGCCTGAAGCTTGTCTGTAATGTGTAATACAGTTTGAAGTTGAGGGTTGCCAGATCATAGTTGAGCATCCCCTATATCCCCATTTTTCACTCTTTATCATAATAGCCATCACCTTCTGCAGAAAACACACAAATCTGGCAACTGAGTAAATCTTATGGTAACACTTTGTGGGGTCAAAATCGTTTGGGATCAGTAAAAATATTTGTAGAGACAATTCAGCAACATCTTGACAATGGTAGGGATATTAAAAATATTAAAACCATTTCCCCCTTCAGTGAGACCACAGCAAAATCACTGGCTGTTCTGGCCTATTTAAACCACAGGGGGCAGCTGTTGCTTTAGACGGGCCAGTTAAATTAACTCTGAATCTAAACGCTCATTTGAGCAATGGAAAGGATCAGACAAGTCATCTAAAAAAAATACAGTATGCAGTAAGACGATGTATAAATTTACCAACAAAGGTAACACCTTCAAATATAGTATTTTTCTATATAATACAGTTAAGTTTTAGACAACAGGTTTATGTCTACATGAAAAACAATATCATAGATGAATGACTACATAATACTTATTTGTTTTCACAGCAAAATTGTATGCAGTACGACAAAGCTTTACTCTGATACAGGTACAAATTGGTACTGAATACTAAGCAGACTGAAACAAAAATATGTTCACAATTTTAATATTTTTTTCACAAAGCTATAAATGCACATATGCATATGATACTATTATCTATAGGCAGGACATGCAAAAAATAGTCTGCAAGGCCTACAGCATTGTAGTTACTGTAGGCTCGTTACTCATTATTTAGCACAGCTTAAAACCAAAACAAGGATGAAGAATGTCTCACAAGGAGCTAGCACTGGACCTTCTGCTCAGATTCATTCACAAATCACACATCAATAAGTGACTGAACAACCAATAAAAAAAACTTTAAATTCTTTAGATACTGAGTCCATGCAGACACAACACTCTATATAACAGTTTCAGCGTCAAGGAAAAAAGCTTACAGGACATTATAAGATGTCACAGTTCATTCGGTTATTAATCATTCTCTGCCTGCTTTTGCAAAGTCTCTCAGATTCTTTTGTCAATCCAGACCCTGCCACTCCCAGCAGCCCCAGCTGTTTTACAGATAGGCATGTAGAGCCAAAGAACCAAATGCGACCAATAGCCGAGCAGCGCCTGTCCCGTCTCATGATTTTGTGCTGCCTGTCTTTCCTGTGCTGAGGGTCTCGCCTGCATCTTGCTTCACTCTGCCCGGACATCTCCACCTTTCTGCACTACTTCCTGTCTGAAGAAGTATTTGAATTATCGAAGTGACAGTACACATGTGAAATGTGCAGGATAGAGGAAAAATATCACAGAAAAAAATCACTTTGATTGCAATTTTCAAAAAATTTACATTAACTGACAATGTCACACTCCAGTGACAATGCAGAATCTGGTACTTTCCTACATTGATATGCTGTCTCAAACTTCTCAAACTTACTGCAGATCTTGCAGTAAGCCCACATCCTGATTAACAGAAAGGAAAAGATATTAATACGACAACAGAATTAAAGGACTAGGGTATTATGTTACATGCTTAACCTTTACATATGTAAATTGAATAAATATGACTGTGAAAGCTTTCCTTGCAAAAGGAGTTTTTAAAAGATGCTCCAGAATACACCCTAACTCCTCGTCATCACCCATGTTGACCAAGGTGATTAGTAAGACAGCGGATACCGATTGGAGATGATCAATCACAGTGTGATTTGCTTGTTTACCTGCTACTGCTACCTCTTCACGCTTTGGAAGAAAGGACGTTGAAGTAATTTGTAATGTGCAAGTACAGTTTCCACACATATCTGCACACGTGTATAATACTGTGTGCTTTATCATAACTGATCTCAGAACGGTGGAAGCTGAGTCAAGGGCAGCTTGACAGGCACGTTTGTCTGTAGCTGGTTCTAGCTAGTCACCCATCAAAGATCCCAGGATTATCCACAACGCACATGCGCAAACGTGCAACCAATGCTGCTCCCCTCTATGCTTGATAAGTCCAAGCCTTTGTCAACGGGACATGGCCATACCCACAAAAATGACAGAAATGATAGATGCAATGGCAGGTAGTCAACCTAGCTTCCAGAGACAATAGTGGCCACAAGAGGGCAGTAAATTTCACGATGAATGCAAACAGGCAATATCAGATCCTTTATAGGACAGAATGCTGTTCAGAGATGTAAGGACAGATATCGCTTCCAATTCGGTATCGTTGTGATTGATGTCTATTTTTTAGCTTTGACTGGTCAAGCACTGCTTGCCTTGCTTGTCCTGACGGCCCGCCACTGCTTCCTTTTAAATATACCGTTCCATTTCAACCTACACTCTGCCAGATTGTCTATTGTGCCATCCCAGCCGTAGCTTTCCAGATTTAGTTAACTGTTTTTGGACTTTGCCTGCTCCTCTGCCTTTTTTTCCTGGTTCTCCTGCCTGCCTGTTGCCAACCACTGTCTGCTCCATAACTTCGCCTCCTGTTTATCTTCCCTGCTTTCATCTGCTGAGCCTGAATAAAGCTAAACTGTTACAGCATTTTATGTCTGTCTCTGGGTCATGCATTTGAGTCCTTCCATCTCTTTGCTGCATTCTTGTAAAGGAGATCAATTCACACAGACAGCCACAGAGAGACATGTGACCATCAGGAAAGAACCCAGCGATCAAAGTGACAGACAGTGTCACGGCTCAGAACACACGGGACTCAAATGCATGAGTCAGAGACACCGATAAAAGTTCACCTTTATTATAAGGTAATGCAGGCAAGTGCAGGTAATAGCTAGGCCATGGGCCAAGATAGTAGGCAGGCAGTGATCAGTAACAGCCAGGCAGAAACACCAGGCCAAAAGGTAAAGTCCAGTAACATGCAGGAGGTCAAACAACAAGGCAAAACAGACAGGGACAAAAAGGATAGTTGGAAAGCTACGGCTGGGATGACATGACAGAAAATCTGGCAAGGTGCAGGTGGAAATGGACCAGTATATAGAGAATACTAAGGAACTAATCAGGGAATGGGGAACAGGCTAGCAGATGGGCGTGGGGGGAATCAGGTGACTGGAAGGCATGAAGGCCTGGGGTTACTGCAGGGCAAGTGGGAGTTGCAGGGTCTGAAATGACAAGACAGTTAGAGAAAATGGCAAAGGCAGAGAATGAATGAATAACTGAATGAACTGTGACAGACACAGATACAGAGACAGAAAGAGCGAGAGAGAGAGAGAGAGAGAGAGAGAGAGAGAGAGAGTGTGTATATGACACATCATTTGACGGTGAAGTTCATTCGCCTTTCTTTCCTGGAGATTTTTCTGTTGACAGAACTCAATCACTGCTAAATCGTCTTTTACAAAAACACTGGAGCTAACATAATTGGTAATGCTGGAAAACAAGCAAACTCTCCCGGTTGTTTGATGTAAATGACATTGACAAATTTCTGGTGTTCATTGGGAGGCCAGAGTGTGAACTTCAAAGTTCACCTTGGAGTTTCTCTCCCAAGACCACACTCACCAAGATCATAAGATCCCACCCCATTCCCTTTTTTTTCTACTGACTTAGATGCTACCTTCTCTACTCTGTAAGGCATAATATATATATATATTTTTTTAAAGAGTCCCCGAAAAACACCACAATTCGCTAGTTACGCAATCTTTCATTGAAAAACAGACGGGTAAGTGCTTCTGACATAAATGATCTGTGGAAATTGGTGTTTCACTGACTGATCAGTGCGAAGGAGAACATTGCATGAAGTCAACTTCTGCCATTACTTCTACATCTATTACCAAGAAGAAAACCATTGCTCAAAATGGCACCAAAATGCAAGATTAAACATTGCCAGACAAAACATTCTTTGGTCAGATGAAACAAAAAATAAACTTGTTTGGATCCGAAGGGCTCCAGCATGTTTGGCCTGGACCTGGTCAGGACTACCACAGTGACTGCATAGTGCCACATACTATAGGTGTATGGGAGATGACATTAAAGATGGCACTAATGAATGCAAGTTTTTATATCCTAATACTGAATAAAAAGATGACTCCCAGTCTCAAAAAGCTTGGCAGGAGAGGAATTTTCCAACATGACCATGATCCCAAACACTGAAAAAAATCACAACAGTTTTTAGAGAAGAAGAAAGTGAAAACTCTGACCTGGCCAAGTATGTCCCGTGACTTGAATCCAGTAGAATAACTATGGAGGATTTTAAAGCAGAAGCAACAAAGAGCAACAAAACCCCTCCAGCCAAAACCTGCCAAAAAGAATCACCTGTGAGGAATGGCAGAACATCTCTCCACCGATTTGTGCAAGGCTGGTGGATCGTGAAGCCAGCCATACTCAACAAACAGCAGAAAGAAAAATCTGTTTTCACTTTGTCATTATGCGGTATTGAGTGAAAGTTTACATTTTTAGACATAAATGTGAAAAAAGTGGTGAAGGGGATGCACTGTGTATACATATATATTTATATATATATATGTACATATATAAATATACATACATGTTTTCACTTTGTCATTATTGAATGTAGATGTAGAGCAGCAGGCTTACCAGACCTTCATCTTCGTGGTAACAATAATAAAAACACGCTCATGGTACTGGTATTGTCCTGGATAAAAGAGCTATTAAATATTGGTTTCAAATGGGAAACAAACAGCAGCCTCACGTGTGAAAGTCCTGTGTTTTGTTGACCCATCCATCCACCCCAATGTGGACTTTTTCGCTCTATATACCATGTCATCTGACTTCCTGCTCCGCTCCTGTCATAATTACAATGACTGCTAGAGGTCGGTTAACAATAAAACCTAGGTATGGGTCGTAATAAGCTGCTTGCATGAACTATGGGGTCGTTTTTTACAGGAGGACAGTCACGGTACTGTGTCAATGCCCTCTTCAGTGGGATGACAGAGACAGAGGGAGAAAGAGGTGTGGAAAGCAGCAAAGGGAAGTAGTTGTTTGGAAACCTGGTTTCAAGGCAGCAGCCAGTCTACAGGTGAATCTTCACTGAAATATGTATTATCCAGTTCTTCTATACTTTATCCAAATAAAGTAAGCTTCTCTCCATGTACCTTTTTTAAAAAGAGGTGCACTTTTAACATCACAACTGGACATTGTGCCTCTATGTGCAGATGAGTGAAATCTTAATTCAATTCAAGTTGTGAGCATGGATGCATAAGTAAAATAAGAGACAGAAAAAGTTTTTGCATTCTGTACAGAAATTGTTTTTTTGTCCAGGGGAGATGAACTAACATTGTAAAATATTGAAATAGATTTTTTTTTTTTTAAGATGATGAGCCAGACCTACAGGATGCCCAAGTTGCACAAAAAAGATGATAAAACTTTAAAACAAGATTAGGTCCAAACCAAGTATGTGACTGGACTCTCCTACTGTTTGTGCATCTGTGCTCACATATACAGTATTCTAATACAGCTAAATTCCCAATAAAGCTGTTCTCATATATATGTTTTTCTGTTTCTGTTGTCAGACAACGGAACAAGTATGAAATAGTCCATGAAACACAGCCCATTTAGACTACATGTTCAAGTTCCCCCATATCTACATGCAGATTTGCAAAACTCACATTTCTTTGGATTCAGTTTCAAAACTGCTTTTCTGAATCTTGTGAAAATGGTTGTCAGGTTTTTGAAGTTGATCAATATAGTTTTGTCCCATATCAATGATGTCATTGAGATAAATGACACATGTCCAGCAGAGACCTCTCTAAACAAGTTCCATTAGTCTCTGAAAAGTTTTTGGTGATCTTATCAGAACTATCTGCACCACTTTGGATTTAAAGCCACCACCACCTGTTGTGAATGCTGTTTTGGGTCTGTCCATGGCATCCATTTCATCTTGCCAGTGTCCACGGGCGTCATAGTGAGTGGAATAGTGGAACTAAATTGCCAAGGCATGATTCCAGTGAAGTCTTATTTGATTTTTTTAATTATGAAATAAAGTAATGGAGTAGTCCACTCTTGGTGTAGGGGCGTGGAGTAAGAAGGCTTTCCACCTTTGTCTTATGCTCAGGGTATAATAAAGCGTTGAAAAACTGTGATGGAAATAATGTGCTAAAACCTCATAGTGAACCTACACACAGTAATTACAGTATGTTGACAAAAGAGGCTGAAATATGCTGAGATTTCAGATTGTGAAGACTTTTACAAATACATTTAAAACACCTCGTTACTAATAACCCAAAGAACAGCAACAGATGCATGGCTTTCCATTTGTTGAATCAGTTATTTGTACAGAGATGACAATGGGTGTATTAAAAGGGTAAGGGAGCCCAATGAGACTGCATATGTACAGGGCCAAGATTGTTGTGCTACATCACTGCCAGTATCCACTTAATATGTCCATGGTGGAGAGCCAGACAGCGCATCGCCGACCAAACTATTGCCGACCCTCGGGAGAGGATGTGCATCAATGATGGTAACTGAGTTCGGTTTCCTGAAATTGATATATTTTGTGTGTGACCAGATTTGTCCATCCAAAGTCGTGTGAGTAATGACTGGGCCCATCTGAGAATGAGTTCAAAGTGCCTTCAGTTGCTTATGTCATGCACTTGTGAGGACAGGTTTTGAAATATTGGGCAGTGCAGGTGGCTTGGACATCATCTTAGTGTACTCATCTTTGCTGCTGCCAGGTGTGGCGTGATAAGTTCCTATATGTGTGCCACAGTCTAACACATGTAGGGGTATAACTGTCCTTATGGGCCTGGATTAAGTCACTAGCTGGTAATTGGCCGTCATTGTCAACTACTTGTAGTTTACCTTGTTAGTGTTGGTGTGAGAAGGAGAATGGAACCGTACGCATCCAGGACCAGTAGAGTGTTAAGAGGATTTTCAGTCCTCTCGGCATTCAGGAGAGTGGCTGTGTGTAGTATCTGGGTAATGGGCTGTAGCAACGTGCATAGCACTCAGATGATCCAAAATGAGTGTGGGAATCTCGTCTGTCATAACAATCTCTTTCATGCCTTGGGATTCTGTAGGAGCCGTCACGAGCTAAGTATTGATCATGGGAAGAGTCTCTATAGCTGTTTTTGTCTGAGGAATAGCTGGCGTTGCACTTCTAGCTGTAACTGCTCAAACCTTTCTGAAAGTTTCTGTAGTGTTCTCTGCATTTCCTTGAGATCATCTGAGGTGGGAGAGTGGACACAGAACAAAGTGGAAAATACAGGGAAGTAAGTGGGTGGCAAGGTTGAGAGACAAGTGTGAGACAAGTCCCTGAGAAAAAGACTGCACAGTTTGGAGATGGAAACACCCTGCTACAATGATGGGCGGTCTCAATATGTAGTGCAAGCCAAAGAGCAGGGTCCAGTGTTTGCCCACCATGTTTTCGACAGTTTAGCTGAAGATATGTTTCAATTCCGGCAAGGCAGTGTCTGACTTTGACTCCATCTTTAGCATTTTTTCTATATTCAGAAAAGGCTACCTCCAGTAGACGGCGAATTTCAGTAGCAAACACTGGGAGTGCCTAACCAGGCAGGTGAGTGTGTCCAATGACATAACTTTGAAATGTAAACAGATACCTTTTTAGAATTTTTAGACGTCAATCTAGAGAATAGAGAAGTTTTTTTTTCCTCCGACATATTGTCGGATTTCAAAAGCAGAACTACCCACTTCTAAATGTCATTTTGAAAACTCCTCTTTTCCATTCCAGTCCTCTTTTCTGGTCCATTTTGACATGTCTGCATCATCTCATTTCTGCAGATTTCTCAGTTGCACATTCATGCTGTCAATCTCCTGTTTTACCACATCCCAAAGGTGTTCTAAAGGATTCAGATGTGGTGACTGGGGAGGCCACTGAAGTTCACGGAATTCATTGTCATGTTCACGAAACCAGTTTGAGACGACTTTTGCTTTTTGATACGGTGCATTATTATGCTGAAAGTAGCCATTAGAAGATGGTAAACTCTGGCCATAAAGGGATGCACATGGTCAACAGCAATACTCAGACAAGCTGTGGTATTCAAACAATGATTGATTGGTATTAAGGGGCCTAAAGTGCCAACAAAACATTCCCCACACCATTACACCACCACCACCAGCCTAGAATGTTGACACAGGGCAGGTTGGGTCCATGGATTCATGCTGCTTGACCTCTCTCATCAACTAGTCGTTTCCATCTGCAGAACTGCTGCTCACTGGATTTTTTTTTTGTTTTTGTTTATTGCACCATAGTGAGTGAACTCTAGAGACCGTTGTGCATGGAAATCCCAGGAGAGCAGTTTTAAAAATACTCAAACCAGCCTGTCTGGCTCCAACAATCATGCTTCCGTCAAGGTCAATGAGATCACATTTTTCCCCATTCTGATGTTTGATGTGAACATTAATTGAAGCTCCTGACCTGTACCTGCATTATTTTATGCACTGCACTGCTGCCATGTGATTGGCTGATTGAATAAGTGCATGAACAAGCTGGTGTACAGGTGTGAGGAATAAAGTGTGAGTGCATGTTCTCCTTTGGTGCTGTCATGGTGATAAAATGTCCAAAGTAGTCAATTTTTAGTCATCCAGTACACTGACCAAGTCACTAGCTTAGCGTTAGTTTGAGGCAGGAGCAGGCCATAGTGAGGAGATTACAAGACTAAATCAAAACCTAGTATATGGCTGGACCACCTTTTATCTGTTTGCTTCTCTCCTACTCTCTGTGCTCACATATACAGCTATTTAATACAGCTGAATTCCTGACAAAGATGCTGTCCTCTACATTTTTTTCTGTTTCTATGGTCAGACAACAGAACAAGTGACTGAAACGTTGCCCATTAAGAACACATGTCAACCAACAGTCACTTCTAAACCATTTCCAAGCTGCTGCTCTGCTAAAATCCTGATCCTTTAACCACGACGTCGTCTGACAAAATCACCATACACAGAGGTTAAAGACAACAGCTGTGCTGGGCTTTCGTGTGTATTTACATGTAAAATGATCAGTCAGAGAGAAAGTTAGTAGCTCATTCATGTCTGTGTCAGCTGCTGTGCAGTCAATTGAATAGAGAGGTGTGCCTGTGGAGTTAAAGCCGGACCTCACGATTGCAGGGCAATACTGGCATCTCTCTTCTACAGAAAGTTGCTAAGCTTTGGCCAAAAAGTCACTAGATTTGTTGTTAGGTGCTTTTGTGAAGAAAAGTCTCCAAAGAGGACTGAAAAGTCAACTTAGTCAAATCTAGCAACAAAGGTGCTAAGTTGGCAACACTGCTTGTAAACCCCTGATGATGCAATACAAACTGTTTGTGCCAATATATTGTTAAAAGCAATGGCCAATGGGCAAATTCCAATATTAGACTGGCCGACCAATGGTATAACATTAGCACTCAGTTACACGGCGCTCAGCTAACCAATGGATTAACTTTATCACTCAGTCAGTCAGTCAGTCAGCCACAGACATTTGCATTCATATGGCTGGCCCGACTGTTGCGGTCATGCAAAAAAAGGCAGCATTGTAGCACAGGCTGCAAACTTGTTCATTCTTGGAAAAAGCAAAATCCTGCAAAACATTGTATGCTTCAACAATAGGACACCTGAACATTAATGTAAATCGGGTATGTCAGAATGATACAAGACAAGGCCATCATAGACAGGTGAAGCCAGAAATGTTGAGTATTCCATGTTTGAAAAGTGCTTTATAATTGCAATTGTAAGAACACAGATGAAGCCCTCAAATTCTGCATTATCCTATTATTCCATGGTGAACTTCAGTGGATGCAGTCGTTGGTAAATGGCCATTTTACGCGACTCATATTCACAGGTTTATTCCGGTTTGGCTGGCAGAGAGTACATTATGCAAAATTTCGTGCATGGTATGCACAAGACTGAAAGGTTAAACCCATAGATCCCTCTTAAAGGGCTCTGCCTGTGTTCACAGAACTAGAATTATAACACATAATCAATGTGTCCTCTACTTACTTCCCTGCGTTTAGCATTAGTATTGTAATTAGTAATTGCATGTGACACTTTCAAGGGAATCAAAGTATATATTTAAGAGAGATGGAGAGTCAAATGGAATTTCCTCAGGCAATGTTAAGGAAATAACTTAATCCTTTATTTAATCAGGCATAGCCTTTTACACAAAAAAAAAAAAAAAAAAAAAAACACTGATTTATCCTTCAAGGAGCACAGGCAGGGTGATTTACTGACAGCAAAATATTGAAATAAAAAGTTGACACTGAATATCTTGAGGTACTTTTGTTCTCATATCATACTTCAAATCTATTAGACAAGAATTCAAATGTTGCTCACTTGTATTTTCATGTCTTTGTTCTTGGTCGCTTAATTAATTTACTGAAGGATCAAAGCAGAATACAAACTACTTTCAGTGATCTTAAACAAGCAGGTTTGCAACAAAAGCCTTCTCATAACTAAAAGTCAATGATTTCTTCTACACGAACAGGCAGGCCACAGGAGAGTACGATGCAAAGTGACTGTGTATGCGTGTGCACGTGCGTCCATGTGTGTGCGCGCGCTTGTGTGTGTGTATGTGTGTGTATCTAGCTAAGAGCTGAGCTAAGCTCAGTGGCAAGGCCCCATGCTTCCCTCTTTTCACCATGTCAAGAAAGGCTCACACGCTCACACACAAACACATTCCAACTCTCCATGCAAAGGGGAGTGGGGTGGGAAGGGGGGGGGGGGGTTGGTTGCCTTGGAAACACTTCAGTCCAGATAATTATTACTGTAACTGTCTCTGCACACCCCACCTATAACAGAAATGGATCATAAATTAGAATCACTGAGTGGCAGCCTTCTGTTAGGGCTGTCTGCTCCCTGCTGCCACCCACTGGGAAGCAGAGGAAATGCAGGAAACAACATTAAGCCGTGTAGCTGGTGTTAACTCGCTGTACGGCTTCACTTCTGTGTCTCATTACACTGCCCTCACCTGAACTGACAAAGAAAACAAACCCTATGTCTACTTTTTTTTGTTTTGTTTTCCTCTATTTTTGTAAATCATTTTCACTGTGAAAGTCAAACCCAGATGACAATAACAATCATTTAAAAACATTAATGGCAGAATGGAAATATGGCATCATGCTGAATCTGTTTAAATATTTACAAAGGCCTATTCCCATGGCCCATTCCTAAGTAATCAAAAAACAATTAAATATTCTTCCCGGTTGAAAGTCGCTGTTTTGTTTGTTTGTTTTTAAAACAAAATAATTCAGTGCCTTATAGAAGGAGTCTGGGATTGAGTAGTAATTGCAAAGTGAGCGCCCTACTTTTTCTCTCCCCCTTTGTGAGAACTGGGAAGGAACAACCAAAAAATGAAAAACAAGGGGAAAAAATGAATAAACAAACAAAAAATAGATTAAAGTAGCATTAAGAATATAAACTAGCAGCCAAAGGAAATAAGATAATTGCCTGACTGTGTATTTATCATGTCCTTTGTTTGGCAATCATACTCCACAAACTGATGATTTTCTGGCCTTCAGTGTGATAGCTATAGCATACAGCTGTGTGTAGCAGAAGACTTTTATTAGCAGAAGATACTGGCACTTTCCTTAACTCCCTTTCTCCGTCTCCCTCTTTGCATTTGAAACTTGAAACTATTCATCACATTCTTATCCCCATACCAGAAACCTGCCTTTACATTAGCTGCTAAACAGCTGATTTTAATTCAGCTTTTTCCTATGAAGTGTTTTGTGATAGGAGACGAGTCTGCAACAGAGGTCTTCACCACACCGCCAATTACTGGTAAGACGCAACCGCCTTAAATCAGCTTCCATTTATAAATATAACTTCAACCGCAGCGGTCAGATTACTGTAAGACAGCAGGTTTAAAAGCCAAACCTCAACAGAAATTCAGGTTTCATATCTGGTGTCAACTCTGCTCTCCTCCTCTGTTTGAAAATGAGATGCCACAGCGTTTTACTTCCTGCAGCCACTCATAGATGAGCAGCAAAGTTTCAGGCTGTTCAAATGACCTCAGCATTATGATTGTAACTCTGCAGAAAGCTTGGCAATAAAACCTTTTAATCATCAGTTGTTGTTTCTGCTGAAATCCCAGTCCATTTCTTTTCAAAGAACAGACGGTGTCACACACACACACACATACACACACTGACACAATCATACATGCTGAATCTCTTTAAATAAAGAAAAAGGAAACATCTTCTATCCAGCTACTGAACAACTTTAAATTACACCATCTCACAACTTCATTTCAAAAGAGAAGATGTGGCTGTTTCAGGAGGTAGGACCTTTGAAAAGTTGATGGCACCTCATGTTAGCAGTTTACGGCCAGAGGTTTTTCTCACTGCACAACGCAAATCACAGGTGGGTTTCCTCATTAGGTGCTATTGACAGGCCACATAAAACAGAATATATCGCTTCTCCAAAAGGCTCAGCAGCCACCATCTAGCGCGCCTTTTTGGTCTCCCCCTTCCTTTCCCCTTCCTCCTCATCCTCTTGTCTCTCTTCTGTTCTCTGCCATGCATATTTCAAATCAGGGATGGATGTCAGGAGGTGCGTGGGAATTATTAATCTCAGGTTCTGTACTTGTGGTGAGCTGTTTAAGCATTCATACTAACAAAGGGCAGCGGAGTCACGCAACAGGGCTGACAAGCCCTGTCTTTCTGTCTCCGTACCTCCACCTGTCTACTGCCTTTACTTCTCCTACCGTCTGGAGCAGCCCACACACACTCACACTTTTTTGTCTGTTTCTCTCTCACTTCTTGCCTCCATCTCTCTCTCCAGTTGACCTTTGGAGCCGCTTAGGTTCACAAAACACCTCCAAACAGTTCCTCTCTAATGGCCCACTACTCAAACAATCGGTAGAACGACCTGAGGAAGATGATTGATCTCTGACAAGCAGCTCGATGCATTCCTGTGAGTCATTAGATCAGCCTGGATGGAGAGAGAGAGAAACAGAGAGATAGAAAGAGAGAGAGAGACCTATTGGAGAATTGGTACAGCTGTGTGTACAACCAGACCAGGCATTTATCTAATGTCAAAACGTGCAGACAACCTTTAGTCAGAGTTTGATGCTGGAGGAGCCTTGGAATGACAACAACATTCACATCCACACTGGCATTCACAAGCTCAGACCTATGCGCACACATACACACTTATTTCCCACAGAATTAAAGGCACCCATACTGTATATACAGTATGCGCAAATTAAATAAATCTGTAAGAAGAGAAAAGACATAGCACACACTCACACACACATATTCACACAAGCAGTCAGCACTAGAACAATATCACTAGAACAGCTCAGCGTGGGAAAAGAGAAATGCCTTCTTTAAAGATCCTCTTGTTGTGTTGTCACACTGGGAGATAAGGACGGATTAGGCTGAGAGATGCTCTGAGCTGAGACACGCAAACATGCTGTTGAACATGGAAGTGAAGCTCCAGAAAACTCTCTCTTCCCAACCAATCAGCAGACACACACACACACACACACACACACACACACACACACACACACACAAACAAACACACTTAAACACACACACACACACACACACACACACACACACACACACACACACACACACACAGGGCAGTAAAATAAAGATGCTCTTTTTTAGATGTTTGAGCACCAAATGTTGTGCCAACAGAAATGAAGTCCCAAATAATTCTATAGAGTGAAGTGTATTTGAAGTTTTACTTGGTGGATTCATCTGCTTACACACAATCGACTAAAAAGTGCTTAATGGACAGTGATGTGCAGGACTGGTATAGGTGGGAATGTTCAAAGGTTTGGAGATTTTTTAAGCTCTACATGGATGTATGCATTGGATTTCAATTTGCCATGAAGACAGGAAGTCGAGGCCCATGACTGAAAATATCCCAAATGATCCTTTAAAGCAGATTCAGTAATGCTTGAACAAAAACAGTCAATAGTCAATAGACAGTAAAGTCAATAGACTAGACCAATAGGAATCACTTTTAAACAGCTGCACAGCCGTCTTCATCTGTATTTATCTTAAAAGAAAGATAATTCTGAACAAGATTTTCCAAAAATGTGAAATTATCTGCTGATTCAGATATCTTATCTCTAATGGCATGGGGTGCTTTTTAACATTTTGAGCTGAACAGTGTTTAGCAGTGAAGTAATGTCTGCAACAGAAGCCATAGATACAAACTTAGAAAAACAATCAGGCACAGTAGGTCCCTCACACGTGGGGAGCCTCATTTTCGACCAGCAGGCCTATTACTGTAACAGCTAGGGAAAAAAGTGTAAAGACAGTTGAAATATTATTTAAAACAATAGTGTTTATAATGTTATTTGGAAGATAATCGGGTTCTGATTTGATAAATGCAGTTGCAGTGTTTTTTTTAGGCCATGTTATGAAAATTTATTCAAGGTTTAAATGTTTTTCATTGTCATTGGCAGGGAGTTAGTGGAGGAAAAACTCATCTAAATTTTATTTACACATGGGTGGGGGGGGGTCACTCCACCCCTTACCACCCGAAACTAAAAAGAGAAAACATTTTTAGCTACTTAGAGCTTTCATACCTTAATTCAATTGTTAATTTATATTCTGTAAATTTTAGTTCCAAAAATGAAGTTCTAAGTTCTAAACATTGTCCATATTGTATTATTCTGCGCCTCACAATTTACATTCAGTGTCAACATTCAATATCACCACAAAAAGTGATGTGTTCTTTAAATAGTGAGGTGGATAGTAAGGGTATCGAGGTTTGGGTCAATAGGCATGTAGCCTGATTTTAATGTAAGGAGTCTGACGTTCATCTCTTGTCACAGACATGAACTTAACATTTGCCTACATTTTATTCTCTATAATCATGATCACTATGGTGAGGTTATGGAAATACTTAATCATACCACATTGGCAAAAAGTCTTCCAACCTGGTGGATGAGTGTCTCATGATATAGCGTTGTGGTTGATATAAACAACGACAACTACTTGTTGACCTATCCATCCCTAAAACCGACTTTGTCGCTCTTTATACTACCTCACCTGACTTTCTACTTTGCTCCTGTCAAATTCATATGGCTGATAGAGGTCACACTGATCGTCATATTCCTGTTTTAGGCTGAAAACTTTTGAAAATGAGAGATTTCAGTTTTTGATTTTTAATAAATTTGCAAAAGATTTTAAACAGGTTTTTTGGGGGGTTTGGGTCTCATTATGGGTAATTGAATGGAGCAAAAGTAGCAATTTTATCCATTTACAATTAAATCTACAACAATAAGTGTGAAAAAGTGAAGGGTTCTGAATACTCTCTGAAGTAACTGTTTATCTAGTTGGTACCTGCTGCCTGGCTTACAATGTATCCCCATCCCTATCCCTGCAGGTGATAGGTCATGGAGCTGAGGTGTCAGAGAGGGCCCTGGTCTACATGTTCTGGGTGAGGTTTCCAAAGTTGCTGTTCCATCTGAGGATTGTGAATCATTCCTGGTCTGGCCCCTCCCCTGGGACCAATTCGCCTTGGTAGACCCTGCTGGGGGCTATTGCCCCTGATAACACAGTTCCCAGGGTCACAGGGATGCACAAACCTCTCCACCACTTTAAGGTAGTAACTCTCTGAGGGGTCAGTACTTAAAAAAAGGTAACTCTAAATTTAAAAAGTAATTTTAAAAGAGTAGATAACGTGAGAAGATGACTTCAGATACAAATCGAATGCAAAGGTTCCGTTCCAGCTCTCTTGAGTGATTTGGAAAAATATCAGACACTGCACAGGTCACAGCTTTATGTGGTTCAGCTCTAGGCATCTTTGGACAGCAAGTACAACAAAATATCAACAACAAAAACCATTTCTACTGAGAAACATGTGAAACACAGAGAAACACACATATGGACATTCATAGAACAGCAACATAGAAGAAAGTGTGTAACTATTGGGAAAAGGGTTCATTGTCCCAACAGAGTTAATGACACACTGGACCACTGCTACACAATTCTTAAAGATGCATATCGCCCCGTTCCACAAGGTGCTTTAGGGCACTCTGATCACTCCTTGGGTCATCATAATCAAACCTACAGGAATAAACTAAAACCTGCAGAGCCTGTGGTTAAGACAGTGAAGAAATGGACCAGCGAGGCAAAGCAGGAACTACGAGACTGTTTTGATTGCAACGATTTGAGTGTTTTTGAGGGTGCAACTGGCAACTGACTGACACGGTGACGTTTTACAGCAGCTTTTATGACGACATGTGTGGGCCAACCAAGACCTTCCGCACATACAACAATAACAAGCCATGGTTGACAGCGAGACTAAGTCAACTTCATCAGGCCAAGGAGGATACCTACGGAAGTGGGGATAAAGCCCTGTGGAAGCAGGCCAGAGACTCACTGACAAAGGAAATCAGAGAAAAAAGAAAGAAGCGAAAAGAAGCTATACTGAAAAGCTGAAAAACATGTTTTCCTCAAGCGACCCTACATCAGTGCGTTTAGGCCTGCAAGACATCACAAACTACAGGAGGCCCACCTGCTGAGGCATACAAAGACCTGGCTGATGACCTGAATGTCTTTTACTGCAGATCTGAGGGTGACAAATTCACATCCCTCACCCACTCCAGCCCAATGACAACAGCCCCCTCACACCTCTGGCAAACCCCTTACCCCCCCCCCAATACTCAGTCTGCACTCAAGATATGCGAAGAGGATGTGAGCTCTTCTGAAGACATAAAACAAAGGAAAACACCAGGTCCAAACTGTGTCTCCATTTCCTGTCTTAAAGCCTGTGCTGACCAACTGGCTTCACACTTCAGACAGAACTTCAACAGAGCCCTGGAGCTGCGCGAAATCCCCTCCTGCTCCAAATGCTCCACCATCATCCCGGTCCCCAAGAAACTCTCTATGACAGCACTGAATGAGGACAGGCCAGTCGCTCTGACATCTGTGGTCAAGAAATCCTTTGAACAACTGGTGTTGGCCTACCTGAAGAACATCACAGGACACCTGATAACCCCTTGCAGTTGCCCTACTCAGGAAACTAGTCAGTGGGTGACACAGTCAACATGGGACTGCATTACATCTTACAATACCTTGACTACTCAGGGACATACGCAAGGATCCTGTTTGTGGACTTCAGCTCAGCGTTCTACACCATCATTCCTGGAACCTTCCTCTCCAAACTCATCCAACTCACTGTGCCCACCTCCACCTGTCAGTGGATCACCAGTTTCCCGACAGGTAGGAAACAGCAGGTGAGGCTGTGAGATGTCACTTCTGGGATGCGGACAGTCAGCACTGGTGCCCCCCCAAGGATGTCCTCTGTCCCCACTGCTCCACTCCCTCTACAACAATGACTGCACCTCCAAGGACCCAACTGTCACACTCCTGAAGTCTGACAATATTATTGTCTGCCACAGGAGCTGTTGAGCCAGTTCTACACCACAGTCATCAAATCCGTCCTCTGCACATCCATCATGGTCGGGTTCGGAACAGCCTGTATACTAAAACTACCAGACACAGGAGTACTTTCTTTACTCATGCCATCACCCTCATAAATAGATGACCAATATCATCTGCTATGCCATAGCTACTCTAGTTTCTTCAATTTGTTATTACACCCTGATTCACATTTACAATACTGTATTGTACAAATACTCATAAAACGCAATTTCATTCCCATAAGTGATGCACATTATTGTTGTTTGCACTACCACTTACACTTGCACTTTGTGTGCAGTATATTGCTTGTCTTTTATATAACCTGTATATTGCTTTTATATTGTGTAATGTCTGTACATACTATGTACATTGTCTGTATACTGTATTATCTGCACTGCTTGAGAGTCACCAGTGGCTGAAACCAAATTGCTTGTGTGTGTTAACATACTTGGTCAATAAATCGGATACTGATCTGATTATCAAATATGAGGAGAGGAGAAGAGAAGAGAATAATTGATAAAAATAGGTGAAAGAGTGAGTATGGTTATTCCCTCCATCTTTCCATTAGCGAGCTATAAAAGTTTATCTGAAGGGACGGTGTGTCATAGCTGTAGGTCCAGCCACTTTCTCCTTCATCTTTTCCACAGATGACGTCATCATCACAACTCATACACTTTTTATCACATGGCTACAGGGACATAAAACGGAAAGGGGCAGCTGGATTCAACAAGAATGTACATGCAAATCTTAAATATGTCTGATACAGGCTGGGTGAGGGATTAGCGGTGGGGTGGAGGACAAGGATAATGACCTCCTCAACTGTCAGCTCCATTTTCAAAGACAACACCATTTCATTTATTTATTTTTTATAGATACGCTTATTCACACCAAAACAATAACTCATACAATCATGACCAAATTCCTCACACCACTGGAACAAATCATTCAGGTCAGAGGTCAGCCAATCGTGTTGAGGCTCTTTTCCTGGGTCTATGATACATGGCTCATCAAAACCGCTATGTCTATAGCCCAACTAAAGGCTCATCTCAGACAACTTCCTGCAATAAGCACTGTCCTCAGGCACTATAATCCATAGCACATGTGTTGGAAAAACATATTAACAACAGTTGCCGGTGGATAAAAACAGCTGGGACAGGGATGAATGAGCAAGGACTAAGATGCTGGATTCGATTAAAGTAATTCTAGTAAAGCATTTGGAGGATCCAAATAGACTGCAGGCTAGATAGATAGATAGATAGATAGATAGATAGATAGATAGATAGATAGATAGATAGATAGATAGATAGATAGATAGATAGCAGGAGACAGAAAGGAAGTCTCAAGGTGGGGGCTCAAGAGAGCAGAAGGAGAGAGCGACATACAGAGGGGAAAGAAGGATAAATGAGGGTGAATAGAAAGAGTGAATAATGGACAGAAGAGGAAAAAAATGAGGTGGAAAAAATAGAGGTGGAGGCCAGATTGAGAGGAGGAGTAGAGGTAGAAGGGGGAAAGAAAATGTGGCTGGAAAGAGGAGAAAGACAGAGGTAAGAGAGAAATTATGGAGGAAGAGAACTCTTTGTATCTATACAGTTTGAATCTGGTGTCATATGTTAACACTGTTCCAAATACGTTACACCAGAGAAGCAGCTAAATTCAGCTATTTAAAGAATGTGACTACTAGGCTAGCAGTGGAGCTAACCATGCCTATATTCTTCTAAGTTGAAATAACGGGAGATTTTCCTGTTCTTCCCATAGGCCCTTTTGCAAATACTGCCATCATTGATTTTGATGAACTAGTGAAGTAGTGAGTTTATGAATTGGGGAATATCACAGCAAAAGCTAGCTATCCAAATCAGTGGGACTAAAGGAGAAAAGTGTTAACCTATACATAAATTAAAAGAACTGGACAGCTTTGAGAGCTGTGCAGATGAACAATTATTGGAGCTTGGCTGAAGTTTTAACAGGCAAATTGCGTGACAATGTGATATTAAAGTCTTTCTCTCAGTCTGGGATATCACGGCCAAACAGATACTCCTTTCTTAATCAACTTCCTAATTCTTCAACTGTGTAGTTCTCAATGCTGTCCTTTCCATCCATTTGATGTAAATCTCATATTGTTGGAAGTCCATCCCACAATGCAACCTTCATCGTTGGCTCGTCAAAATCCAAGATAGCAGGTTTTGCAAGATAGCGTAAATGCAGCATTAGCTGAGTCACTAAGAGGACAATAAATTCACATAGTTTATTCAAAAGATATATTTGTACCATTAAATCCTGTCGTATATCTGCCTGCATATCATTCCTCTTTTGTGAAGACATTTATACTCCAAGCGAGGAGATTAAATAAAAGTGGATCTTGGAATACAGCTAAAAAGCTATGATAGCATTCTCTTTTTTGCATTCTCCAGCTCCGGTTCCCTCAAAGGTTAGCACTGTAATGATGCCTTGCTATGGTCAACAGCAGCAGTTTGCTTGTCCACCAAAGTTTAATTTTTTGTGATGACAAATGACAGTTTTAAACCATCATAGTCAGGCCATTACTACATTTCAGAGGTCTGTTTGAAGGTTAAGACTTGGTTTTAAGGTTAGAGCGGCTGTAATATATCGTTAATTATAATGTTTAGCTGTGTGTCCCACAACTTTACGGTTTTGGTTCACTCTCACTGCTCTCATACTGTATTTGCAGGCACAGATGGCAGCTGGTTTCAGTGAAAAATCTCTACACACCCATTGTATATTACCTGCTCAAACAGCATACAGACATAGTTAGTGACTAGCTGGTGAACATAGCGGAACATTTAGCAGCTAAATAGTCTAATATTTCCCTCAGGAATTGGTAGAGACCAAAAGCAGAGATAAAAGACTTTGAATATTGGACTTACATTCACCAGGTGGCCATAGACACAACTCCAAATGAATGATAATGTCGCTTCATAACTACTGCATGTGTAAATAAGCAACTGTTTATTCTCCATGTAAGCTTAGAAGGTGATGGCAGTGTTATGTTCACTACTTGTTTCCGCTGCCCTCAAGTGGCCAAAAAATGATTCACATAATGCATTTACAGCCCCTAGCACTCACCTTAGCCATCCCAATGAAGGTCCTCACAAGAACAGAAAGACGTTTGTGTGTGTGCGCGCGTGCGTGCGTGAGTGTATGCGTTTGCATGTGCAAGGTAAGGGGTTGTTAAGAGCATTGAAAAGGGGTGGCCCTCAGCCCCTGTAATCTTCAACACACACTCTGTTACATACACACACATACATACACACACACACACATACACACACACACACACACACACACACACACATACAGACTCCTCCATAGCGCCCACAAACCCAGCCACACATCTCCCCCCCATCAACCTCCATCCACCACAACCACAATCCAGTCCAGTGCCAAGGTAGCACAGATGCAAACTCCCCCCTGACCAGTTGGCTGCCAAGGCACCATTTCCAAAGCCTCTCCACCAGCTGGAGACTCTCTTATGGGGCCAACACATCCATTTCCCTAGTAACCGACAAGCCCAGTCACACACAGGGACACACTTGCATATAAACATGTATATGCACCCCTGTGAATATGTATATGCCACGCATGTGCTTTGTCCCATCAACGCCGCCCCGCCCCCGTGCAAAACCCTCCTATCCCCCCTCCTTGCCCTGTTTGCTGTTAGGTCTATTATCACACAGGATGCGTTGCAGGACCACAACACTACATCTAGACGCATTAACACCCAGTTACTAGACATATGCAGTGACAGCCGACTGTACTAATTAGCAGGACCCAAGATGTCACCTATGCACTGAAATCATTTGTGCCCTGAGATCCACCCCAAAAAGTCAGTTTATATATTTATATATGTATATGTATATGTATATGTATATGTATATGTATATGTATCTATATCTATATCTATATCTATATATCTATATAGATATAGATATAGATATATATGTGTGTGTGTATATATATATATATATATATATATACATATACATACATATATACACACACACACACACACACACACACTACTCAAAAATGTATATATAATTCATATGTTTCACTGTTTTTGAAATTAAAGCATAGAAGAAATAAACAATTGGAGATTTTAAAAACAAGGACCCATGGAATCTTTTTGCTGGACTAATTTTAATCTTTTAATCTTTAATTTTTGACTCATTCAGCAGCCGAAAACACTTGTGACGTTCTTTCTACCATGGAAATGAAACATTAGAAAGTTTGTCCCAACAATGATGCAGAAGTTCCCATGAATGTGTTGCACTTGCAGGTTGCTTTGCTTTCACCTTCTGTCCAGTTCATCCCAAACCAGCTCCAGTTTAGGTCTGGTGACTGTGATGGTCTTCCATCATGTGAAGCCAGCGTCTGATTCTTTTCTTCTAATGTTTTGGGTCATTATCTCGTTGTAGGATGAACACCTGACCAATCAGTCTGTCTTCCTTTATTACTTGCTTTTTTATCTCCATTCTGATAGCGATATACAGAACTACAGAACTACAGAACAACACTGCAGTACAGTGTTGTCCTAATGGTGCATCAGAGGGTGTAGGAAAACAGTTTGTTCCAACACTGCCTTTGTACAGACAGAGGGTTAGTAATCAAGTTGGGGAACCTGTAGGAGCCGTTTGCATTAACTTTCAAAGCTTCATTTACTTTAATTGCTGCAGAGAAGTTGTAAGTGAACCAATTTCTCAATCCCTGAAAAAGGCCTGTTTTCTATGACATTTAGTGTGTTTGGTGACCTAAACTTTTTGTTACCTTGGATAGTTTACAGCTGATCTATGCACAATTTAAGTACCATTTAATTTCAATAAAAACTGGAAAAATGGGAATGTTCTAAAATTTTTGACCAGTAGTGTACATGTGGGTGGGTACATTGCCCCATTGGGCATCTTTCCCCATCTTACCCTGCATATAAAATATAAAAATGAAATCCAAGGTCTAGTCTGAATCCTGCACTTTGACAGTAAATTTCAGCCAGTTTGGATCTGTGTGTCTGTGTTGCTCAGGCATTTCCCAAGCAGTCACCATGTCATCCATCAACAGCATAATCTGTCGGCAAACACAAAACGCAGATGAAGAATAAAGGTGCTTTGTAATTGAGGATAGAGGGAAAGAAAGAAAGAAAGAAAGAAAGAAAAAGAAAGAAAGAAATAACGAAGGGGAGAGAGGATAGGAAATGGGAAAAGTTTTTATCAAAAACTGAGGAGGAGACTCCTAAATTATAATGTCCTCAAAGAGTCAAGGTCAGACAAACAGCACCTGTTTGTGTCAGGCTGACAACAAAAGGCACAGCATAGCATGGCATGGTATGGAATGACACAGAATGAAACATGGGGATGGGGAAGGAGAGGAGGAACGTGGCTGCTGGAAGGGGATCAGTAGTTGAGCTTTAACCTTGGGGCTCTTTGTGTTGGAAAAGGAGAGGGCCCTCTGTCACGTTTACACACAAAGGGCCAAAGGGAGTCTGAAACTTACACCCTTCCCCCCTTTACCCCTCCTTACAAACAACGACTTCACTCGCCGTCTGAGAGACAAGGAAGGTTCAGCGATGTTCATGTCGACAGAGCCCTGCAAAAGCCTTTTGATGTCCCTCTTTTTCTTTGAGAGGACCGCAGAAAGGCTGGAGGACTTTTGGATGTGGTGCCAAGAACAACAAGCGAGGAGGCAGCTGTGTGCAAGAGGAGGCGGATCGGCCCAGGAATCAAAGATGGCTGGTGAAGAAAGGAAAATAGCATATCAAAGGAGGGGTCCTATGTAATTGGAGTTTGTCAGTGTCTTTAAATAAATTGACTTGGGCGGAGGCCACTAAAAGAACATAGACACAGGCAAAATGTCGGCCGTGAGCAGAAATGTTTATCAAAAACTTTTCCGGAAGTGTTTTACATTGTAGCAATTAAAAATTAATGGAATTTACAGCTAGAAAAAAAAGAACAATTTTTACCACAAGTCCACCAATTTTACACGTAATAGTCAGTTTACTAGTCATTAAAGGTGATATATGCAAAATGTTCTTATTGATAATGCATCAATTTACAATGTTCAACTTGAACGATGTTGCTCATAGTGATGAATCCACATAGAAACATCACCCAGCTCTGGAGTTCCCCTCAGCTCTACAGAGTTTTTAAAGTGTTTCAGCTCATTGTTTTGGTTTTTCGGTCTGCAGCTTTACTGTTTGGTTTCACTGTCAGTGCTCTCCCCAGCATTGTTCTCAGAAGATCTAATAGCACAACAGCACACTAACCTGCCCAACACCAAACGACAAACACACAAAGCCAGTGACTATCTGTTGAACACAGCCAGATTTTTTTTTCAGGAGTTGGTGGAGACCAAATACAGCTAAAAGTAGAGAAAATATTGGACTCATATTTACCAGGTGGACACAGACATGACCACAAGTGTTTTGTAATGTTTCTCTGTGTCTGCTGGTTGTGTAAATAGGCAGATAATGTTATGCGTAAATGTTGTTGCTGCTTGTGTCCACAAGCAGGTTTAAAAGAGTACAGCTCAGTGTGCCAAAACTGTTTTATGTCTTCTAGCTCTGGACAAGATTTGTCAAGTCCCTGAAAATAACGCTGATGATCATCATCGACTTTATAACAAGTCTGTGATATGAACTGGAGTGTGTGGATTTGAAAGAAGTGGGCATTTAAGAGGCAGGTTCAATATGAATATATCCTATGCATTATGGGAAATGTAGAATCCAATGGTTTTGGAGCATTGTTGAAATAAAATGAAAATAATCATTAGCTGCGACTGTAATCATATTTATATGATATCATCCTTTGATTATAATCGTTATAATGTACTCACAATGTTTTGCTTCTGATGCCATAAAATGACACAACAGCAATACTTCAAGCACAGTGTGTAAACCCAGTATCTCCCCTCCCCTCTCGTCTCCCTCCTGATCTGCACAGTTAAGTGATCATGAAGTGAATTTTATGCTACAAATACACAGTTTTTCTATGTTCCACACTCCATTACAGCTGAGGGGAAACTGCCTCTTAAGAGATATCCAGACGTTTCCTGAGGCTTTGTTTCCCTAGGGCCTCCCCTCTCTTCGCCCTTAGCAGGAAGAAATCAGCAGCTAAAGCAACAGCATCTCCTTTCCCTGCAGCTACTCCAACCATACACATGTACTGCTAATGCCTGGAAATCACATTTCCCCATCACTTTACCGCCATCACTTCTTAAAAGCATGTCTTTATCCACCAGTTTAGGACAAGTAAAGAGATAAAAAAAAAAAAAAAAGGATAATGCAGAAGAAAGATGTTTTGTCAAGACAGTATTTAAAGGAAGTGTCCTAGAAAAAAGAAATTCATTGTAAATGGAGAGGAAGAATCACAAGAGTGCTTGGGTGGTGTTGGTTTTCTGGAATGATTTAGTAATCGTATGTATAAAATATGTATAAAAATAACCACACATTTGCAATAATATAAACATCTACATACATACACATATGTAAAGGAAACAATGTGTTACAGGAGAAATCATACCCATTTTAAGTTACATTACAATAGAGTATTTCCCGGAGACATTATTCAGATTTTCGTAACCTCTACTGGCAAGAAACTGGCAAGTAGCTATGGCTCAGTAACTACTCACAAAACTAACGAATAACTCACTGAAGTGCATAAAACACATCATGCAGATAATAGTGCAAATTATCAACATTTATAGACGGGAATTCATAGAAGAATGCGGGTTCCGATCGGAGGGCTCTGTTCACACATGCTTTACTAGACATGACAAACTTTAACTTACTCAAAATGGTACATAACCACTCTCTTGAGTGACTATTAAACATGTTAGCAAACTATTAACAACAGTTAATCTTTCAGTACATCCAAAATGCAGTAATGCAGCCAAAACATTTCATACACATCTCAGGATCAACTCTTGTACAAGAACAATGACAACTTTTGTCTCCCATTAGTAACATTTTGTCACTCATTAACAATGGCCTTAAAACACTAATAACATTTATCCTTGTTGTCTTTGAAGAATCTTTTTTGCTGCAATAGACTTAATTTTTTGCCACTTTTGCATAGAGTAGTTCATTATGTCCTCGCTTGCAGCACATGGGAAAGAATCTTTTTGCACACCAGATCCATCCCTGGCAATCTACTGCACGACTACATATGTCCAGACATCCAGCAGTCATTGTGTGCAATGAGGTAACTTGGTCTCATGGGATTGCGCATGTCATTTAACGGCATTTTGGTCAGGTTTGGAGATGGGGGTGGTGGGGGGTAAGGGCTTAGTCAGTACAGAAATTACATGGCATGAAATGACACGTGAAAAAGCAAAACCTACGTAGTGATAACACACCAAATGACTTAAGGACTGACTAAGTGCTATTCATTCGTCGTTTGGTGAGACCAGGCTGAATGACGAATATCTGATCATGTGGCTGGTTGTCATGTATCGTGGAAGGAAGAGTGTCACCCTCCCGAGATCAACTGTAAACCACTCTGTGACTGGAAGAGAGTGGTGAAACACTGTATCTTCCTATACAATTACAAAATAGGTAGATTATACAAGAGTATGCAATTTTATTTTTAATTTCTTTTCAGAATGTAGCAATTTCACAGTAATTTTCTTAGTGTAAATTTGTAAATGTAACTTTTTACAATAGTATGTAAACACGTAAAATGGAGCGTAAATAGATAGAAGTTTGGTGGTGGATGAGTTTGAGTGAGAAAACAGGTCATGGAATGTTGTGGTCATTGAATGGATTTTCTGTCGGAGCAATGAAAAGTGATCCACAGTTTTGTCCACAATAACTTCTGTTCTGTTACAGTAATTTAATACAGCTGAATTCCCAATAAAGCTGTTCTCATTTACATGTTTTTCTGTTTCTGTTGTCAGACAATGGAACAATTTGAAATAGTGACTGAAACGCGGCCCAGACTACATGTCAACCAGCAGTCACTTCCAAGCCATTTCCAAGCTGCTGCTCTGCTCTGCTAAAATCCTGATTTTAAAACCATGACATCGGCTGACAAAATCACCATACACAGAGGTTAAAGTCAACGACTGTGCTGGGATTTCAGCTGTATTTACTTGTAAAATGATCAGTCAGAGAGAAAGTTAGAAGCTGATTCCCATCTATGTCAGCTGCCGTTAGGTCAATTGAATAAGATGCATAGAGAGGTGTGCCTGCAGAGGGAAAGCCCGACCTACTGCTCACGGGGCAACACTGGTGACTCTCTTCTATGTAAAGTAGCTAAGGTTTGCAGAAAAAAGTCATTAGTTGTCCCTTTAGTCCCTAAAGGGTTCTGAAAAGTCAGTAAATTTAGCAACGAAGGTGCCAAGTAAGAAAACACTGCCTGTAATCGCCCCCCCTGATGACGCAATAGAAACTTTTTGCACCAATTCCATTTGAAAGACCAACAGGCAATGGGGAAACTCCAGCAATCGGCCAGCTAACCAATGGTGTAACTTCATCAGTCAGTCAGTCTTGCACAATCGCATGTCTAGGGCTGCCCTCGCTGTCAAAGTCCCGCCTGAAAACCAGAGAATAATTATCACAGGGGATTGAGTAGTGTTTTTTCAGTTGGAATTTTATTTCAATGACAAAAGCATTGTGATTTCCCCTAGGTATGTGGCTGGAGACTGAAGCAATCAATCTCAAAACCCCTTTGCTGATCATTGGTTACCACAATTACAGCACAAATTAAACAAAAAAGAATACAATGTGGAATAGACAACTTCCAGCATTTTAACCCTTTTTAAATGTTATGAATTTTCATTGTTTTTAACACTGTATTATGGTTATAGTCAACCTTAATGAACTGATACACATGAATGTGTGATCGTTTTAACCTTATCACAGACCATGAGTTTCCTGTTTTTAACAGACTGTAAGTTTATTATCAGACAATCTTTCCCTTCTTTTTACACACACTTTTTGGGGGTTTTTTTGTTTTGTTTTTTTGCTTTGTTCTGTTTTCTTTTAATGGAAGGGTAGAGAAACACTGACTGACAGATTGAGTGACTGAGAGAATAGTTTAGGTAATGACAAGTCTGCCCTAGTAGAAATAGAGTGAATGACTGACATGTTAACTCTGTTGTATGATCATATGTCCATCACTTGTCTCTCATTCTGTGTCTATCTGTGTTGCTGTTCTTTCCTCTACCTGTTACCCTCTCTTTTCAGAGACACAGAGCTGAATTCAACCTCCAACATTCGCCAGACAGGCCCGAGATCTGTATGCAAAACAATGTGCATTTCAATGAGCGATTTAAGGGGCAAGCTTAAGCTGCAATGCCTCTGGATTGGCTGGCCACTCCATTCAACATAACTGGCAGATTTCTAGTGGAAAACAGGGTTTTACACCAAACCTGCTGGACAATTCTTCAAAAGTGTCACCATTTTTTTATGTTGAATGCAAATTCTAGAATGTAGGGCAGTTTACACCAACACGGTGAACCTCCTCACAGGTGAAAACAAGAAGTTGTGACTCCATGTGTATCTGTAAGCCACTCGCCAAACCAAATGTTACGCATTATATGGTTCCGCAAAGATTACTTGATGTTTCAGGATATTTTCTCAGAACAACGGTCAACATCAAAGAGTAAGAAATAATAAAGTAGACTACTGTTATTGTAGACTATAATGAAAACATTTTATTAATTTAAGCCCTTGAAGGGCCTGAAATTATTTTCTCCATCTGCTTTCTATTTTCAAAATGGGCTCTTATACAGTACATGAATGCAAGGTTTTCTGCCAGAATTCAAACTGTTTGTGGGAGATTCATTGTTTCATGTCTTTTTTATCTGTGCTTTTCTCACAAATTTGAGGTGGGTGGGAAGTCATATTGTCATATTCCAGTGGACCAATCAAAATCTGATGACATTTGGTGGGTTGTTCTTTATGTTGCCAGGTAACTGTCAATCAAATGTGACCACATCCACACAGTCCTGGTGAAGAGTTTTTGAGTGTTAATCTCACTTTTTTGTTCTGTTGCTGTTCTTGTTTTTCGAAAACTTCCACTTTAATTGTTTATTATTTAGCTCTGTGTCCAGTCATAAATATTTCAATTTATTAGGTAAAACTGAGGGTTTGAAAGTTTTTCTGGGCTTAAAAAAGATTAATTGCATTAGGAAAATATTAAATCACTTAACCAAATGTTGTTGCAGTTGGAAAACATTATATATTAAAATGCACCCATTAGACACAGTATCATAAATGAGAGTCCATATATATATGGTCAGAAGAAATGATTCAGTCATGTGTGATGACATTTCCATTCACAGGAAATGGCACAACAAAGTTTAAGACCCGAATGAGTGACTTTTGTTTAAACGATCACAGATCAGCCAGGTCTGTAAATATGACTGTTGTTTACTAAAATCAGGCTACAGTTCTGAGTAGCACTGACTGTTGTCTCTTACTGCTACTTGGTGATGAGAGTGAACAAAGTTACCAAATAGGTTAAATGCCATGTTACGATAGACATTTTTTTCAGCAGAGATGACTTGTTAGAGGCGTTGAAAGGTTGAAGATGTGGATGTGTGAAAGATGATTCTGATCACGCATTATCGGGAGTTTGGAGAGAAAGAGGTGTGGAAAGAGGATACAGATGATTTTTTCAGGGGGCAGATGAAGGAAGACTTGTTGAAGAGGGGATGAAAAGGGAAAGGATGAAAGTAAGTAGGAGGCCTGGGAGGTGAGGGGACAAGACATCCACCCTGCAGCCGCATGTTGTGATCTGCTGTCAAGTACTCACCTCCTTGTCTCATTTCTGCTGATCTAAACTCTCTTCTATTTTACTTAGCCGTCGTCTATTTTTCTCACCTTTCTTTGATGTTTAGTCTCACCTCCTCTTCTCTTTCTCTGTTCTCTACTCTGTTACACTGCCTCCCTTCCTCATATCTCCTTGTCTGAGATCATTTCATTCACACTGTGAATCGTTGCACAAATAAATCCCTTGAGCTGTAGTGGCAGGGTAATGTTGTTGCTGGTGTTTTTGTTTTTGTGATTCAGTAAGTGGGTGAAGAGCGAAAACTATATGTCAGATACCGAAAAGTGGTGGTGTTACGTTTGTGTTAACGGTTTTTGTGTCTGGCACCGCAGAAATGTGATCAGTTCTGTTTTTGCTCAGATACAAAATAGAGAGAGCTGCCACAATCCCAACATGCTGCGGTGTTAAGAAATTTACTTCCAGTAGTTTCTCCACTCACTCATCACATAAGTAACTCCTGACTGATTTATAAGTGCGGAGAATTGGGCAACAAAAAAAAACAGTTTTAGCACTTTTTGTGCTTACAAAGCCTGATGAAGAATTGAATAGAGAGAGCATACAAAAGTGATAATGAGCCCCCTTTTCAGTGATGAGAAACTGCCCAGATTCCTCGTACAAAGAGACACACCACCAAGGCTAGATGTTTGCGCTGTCTCCTCAGAATGTGCTTTCACAGCTTCAAAATCATTCCCACAGAAAAAAAGTGATTTTCTCCTCCGTCTCTCTGTGGGTAATTCTTGCTGCTGTGTCCGTTTACCGGCATCCGTCTCCAACTGAATCGTCTTCAGTCGTATCCTGGACGCCTTTATGGAGGATCTCTCAGAATTACAAACACACACAAATACAGATGTACAATATGTCTGTTCATGCAACAGTCAGCAGAGTCAGGGTGTCAGTCCGATGCATTTTCATAAAGAAATCATATTTGAAATGAAATCTGTCGAGAGCTGCTTGTGGTAAACACTGTCATTTCAGGGAGACAGCTAAGCCTTATAAGGCTTTTCCGCCTAAAAGCTCCACTTAAAGCAAATTATCATTTACCTTTCGACGTGTGCCAGATCATTAGGCAAGGACATTAAAACCAGCCACCACAGCACCAGAGGGGGCCTGAGTGAACCGCTGCCCGGTACATAGCTGAATGGGAGTATGCATGTGCGTGTGAGTGTGTGTGTGTGTGTGTGTGTGTGTGTGTGTGTGTGTGTGTGTGTGTGTGTGTGTGTGTGTGTGTGTGTGTGTGTGTGTGTGTGTGAGAGTGTGTGAGTGTGAGTGTGGTTGTTGGTTTGGACTATGGGAAGGGGTGTGTGGGTGCATGCAGTAGTGCTTGTGTATGAGTATTTTCAAGAAAAGTGTGCGTGCATGCAACTCAGTGACAGCAGCCCTGGGTTTCACCGTGTGCCCAGAATCATTTGACACAAGCAGATGCATCATTAAAACACTGCCGCACTGCCACCACACCGACCAGGCGAGAGACCGGGCAGTCTCTCCTACTTGTGCGCATTAGCATTTTTTTGCCCCCGTTCTTTCGAAAGGCTCCCAAATTCCCAAAAGATGCAAAAATGCAGGAAGGTTAATGCTTCCAGAACAGGACTTTGTTTTCCATTCCCATATCTTCCCAGTAACTTTCCAGGAGAGTCGTGTGAGATGCAAAGAGCGTGTTTGACTTTGGAGGAGAGTGGTGGTGGGGAAACGCCTGGGCACGTCAAGCAGTGTGAGAAAAAAGCAGTGTCTGCCCTAGCCATGGCAGTCTAGCCCTTCTCATTAAATCAGCAGAGCTGCTCGTGTCTGGGGTCGACACCGGCCACATAATGCACGCACACACCCGCACACAAACACATATGCTCGCACACACAGAGTGACAGCGGGGCCAACACTGGGCAAACGGCAGGCCTGTGATGTGCGGCCAGAGGATAGATGCGGACAGACTTCACCTTCTTCTGCTCTGCTGCTGCTGCTGCTGCTGCTGGGGAACACACACCAGATGGCTGAAACACAACTGCCTTTCTATTCACCCCTTTCTCACTTTCTTCTTTTTTTTTTTTTCCTCTCTGCTCTCAAAATTCCCCCTTCCTCCCCTGTCCGTGCTTCCACTGCCACTTATCTCTCTATGTGCTCTGCCTGACACAAAGATTAGCCAACAAGAATTGCCTAAAGGGTAAAATAAAAGTGACAAAAGTCTGACTTTAACCTAAGAAAGGCAAATGTATTCAGAAGTTAAAAAAAATAAATGCTGGGTTCTCTGTTACCTTGTGCCTTTTAAAAAACCTTACTGCCGGGGCTCTCTCATCGTACCTCCAACTGTACAAAAACTGAACACAAATCCAAGTCACAGAAATTGCCTTCTAACTATCCGGCTGCATTAGTGCTACCTCTTAGTGATCAGAGCGATACCATGAGCATCGCACACATCAGTTTGTGTGTGTGTGTGTCTGTACACCAACTAAGATTTACACCAGTCTTTTGCCTGATGTCTTTTCAAATATTCATGTTGAGAGGGATTCTTACTCCATCTTTTTTTCTTTAACACACTGAAGAAAAGCTTGGTAACTCAGTTTTTCATAAGGTGTTTTGCAACTTTTTCACTGATTGCTGCTAATGACTAGAACACCATAGATTCAATAGCTTTAACATTTGCCATTACTTGGAGTATGGGGCTTTTATAGGAACCCATTTCCTGTTCTATATTTTATATGTTGGTGGCTTGGCATAAACTAGGGATGCACTGATCTAACTTTTTCTTTCCCAATACTGATTTTAATAAGTCAACTCTGGGTATCTGCCAAAACCATTTCACAATGCAATTCAATCTCTTTTTCCCAAATTTTAAATTTGTATACCTCCCCAGAAGAAACTGGAATAGACCTGCTTAATAGGGTCAGTAATCGGCCGCCATACCAATCCAGTGGCTCAGTTTGGTGCATGTCTAGCATAAACTGAAGAACTGCAGTTTGACTAACTAGGTAGTTGCCAGTGCAATTTGGAGGTCATATCTACTTTGGCTGACCAGATAAAGAGAAGAGCACCAAAGTCAAACTGAAAATTTAATTTTCAATATATTATTGTTTTTTACTTTTTTGTTAGCTAATGAACTATAGTGAAGTAATGTAATATATTGTGCAATATCATTGAGATGCTTCGCAGCCTCTAACTCTAGTGCTAACACTATACTTAATTCTAATAGCACCTTTTTCTTATTTTAAGTATGTCAAAATTAGCTTGTGTAGCATTAGCTTGAAACTGACCATGTTTTAAATGTTGGTGATATTGGAGCTACAAACTCAGCTATAAGTTTTTCACAGGATAGCCTAAATCGTTAGCTTTTTATATACAGTTTCTCCTACATTAATGCGCTCCAGCTTGAAAAGCAGTGTTGACCTGTACAGATTATTTCACATAATAAAATATATGAATGTTTTATAAAATTGTTCTGTTATTCAGTGGAACCACCTTCAATAAAAAACAGTAAAGCTGTTATGTTGGGTGGAAGCTAAATTTTGGGTCAAAAAAAGAAATGCCATCAGTGAACTTATCTATACAAGTATAATACAAAAAATTGAGACAGATTTTTTTTTTTTCAAATTTATGACTTCATGTAGCTTGAATTATAAAAGGTAAAGCAAATGTGTTGTCCTGCCGAGGAGCTTGATGGTAGTTTGATTAAAAATAAACAAGAGTTTCTATCCTAAACACATACAAACCAGCTGTTTCAAGAAGAGACACAAGACACATTAGAGTCAACATTTTGCTGTTCCAGTCTCTGCAATTTCCAGAGGGGAAGAGGATGTTTGGTCTTAGTTCTCATGTCTGCTGTCTAAGGAACTAAAAATACACACCTAGACACTTCCAGGTGAAAGGACAGGGCAATGCAAACACAGCTAGCCAGAGAGACAGAGTATTGGAGAGTGAGGGAGGGGTAAAGCAGCCAAATAAAAATCTATTGAGCTTAACAATGGTGTTATAAAAACGTACAGAGGTAGTGTTTAACAATGTGGTAGGAAGACACGGGGGTAAATACCTCTGGGAATGATGGCGCTTGGCTCAGCATCAAAGCCTGGCAAGCGAACAGCATTGTCTTTAAATTCACACCATTGTCTCCTTTAAACGCACGCACACACACACCTCTATACATATAAAATGATGATGCGGAGGGATATTTTTGGGGCTAAAACCCTTTTTGTTTTGTAATTGTGGATTCTGAGTCAGAGAAAACACTATACAGCCGAAGGATATGCTACTGAAGAGTTGATATTAGACATATGTAAAATATCGGAGAAGGGAATCAAGTTTTAGCAAAGTTAGTTTGTGTGATCAGATGTTGTTGAATTAGTGTTGAACATGAAGGGAATTGTCATATATGTTCACTTTGTTGCTGAGAGTCAAATGAGAAGACCACTCTCGTATCTGTCCGTTAAATATGAAGCCAGAGCCAGGAGACAGTTTTGCTCTTCTGTGCCCAGCCAAGAAATAGTCTTACACATGAGCCCTGTAAAACCAACTTGATATTTTCACACTTTGGTTTTTGTAAGGATTAAACAAACAGGTTACAGTATGACTTGTTAATTAGAGGTGCTAGTAGACCATTTTTCTTATCTTTGGACAAAGCCAGACTAGCAGTCTCCCGCTGCTTTCAGTTCTCATGCTAAGCTATGCTTAGCTATACCATCTCCGAACTCTGGCTTCATATTTAATGGACTGATACGAGACCCATCTTCTCATCTAACTCTCAGCAACAAAGTGAATATATAGAACTATTCCCTTAACATTAAAAAAAAATCTATCTACTAGCACCTGAGAGCTCCCTAATTAACAAGTTATACCTCATTTGTTTAATCATAAGAAAAACTGTAGTGTAAAAACTACAAGTTGCGGTTTTTACGGGGTTTACTGTATATGCCAGACTATTTCTTTTCTGGATGCAGAATAGCAAATTTGTTGTTTTTTACATTCGGGGTTTTGTACAGATTCAACAAATGAGATATAAAATGTAAAATTGGTGAAAGGCTGTTTTTCACCTTTGGACAGAGCCATGCTAGCTGTTCTCCCCTGCTACATGTCTTTATGCTAAGGTAGGCTAACCACCTCTTGGCGCTTCATATTTAACACAGAGATGTCAGAATGGTATCAATCTTCTAATCTCTGTGAATTCAATTCAATTCAATTCAATTTGATTTATATAGCGCCAAATCATAACAGAGGTGATCTCAGGGCACTTTTCATGTAGAGCAGGTCTAGACCGTCCTCTTTATAGTTATAAATGTGTCTTGGCAAGAAAGTGAATAGGCATTGTCCCTAAATGTCAAACTATTCCTTCAAAGGAATCACACTTCGGACCTTAAACAGAATATTCACATTCGCGTCGAGAGAAAATGCTCCATGAACATGTGGGTGAGCACCTGCAAAATCACATCCAGTTCCTCCAGTAAGCAGTCACCAAGAATACAGGACATTCTCCCAAAAGCCTTCTTGAGAGAGGATTATATTCTAACATCCATAGCACATTCACTTCTGTGATCCTCCAGCTGAATGATCACCATCAGAGCAGAGATGAGCTTTCAAAATAAATAAAATTGATAAGTACTCAAATATCCCCCGCATAAAAAGACATTTGGCAGTAAATAAGACACATGAATACTTTCTCTCAGCTATTTTGCAAACCATACAGAAAATGTTCACAACATACTTACCAAGACTGACGAGGTGTTGCTACGAATCCTTCAATAGTAACAGCAATAAAGTGCAGATTTACGGCAAATGTTTTCATCGTTTTGCCTCTATCAGTGCCCCTGCTTCAAAATTAATTATTGATTAATCACTTTGCTTTTTAAGCAAAAATGCAGACTAGCAATCACAAAAAATGATTATGCCCCCAAAACGCATTTATCTCGCCCATTCCTTACTATTGTATTGACAAGAACCAAGTTGCTAATCGCCAAAACCAAAGAAAGCGCTGTCAGCATTTCAGTTGATCGTGCTAAACCAGATATATACAACAAGATGTAAGTTAATGGATTGATCAGAGCAGGAGGCAGGGATGGTGAGGCTAACCATGCAGAGGAAGGTGCATATGCATAATCATCAGTTTGCTTTAGCCTTAAGTCTACAGCGAAACAGCACTGAGACATGATGACACAGATACTGTGTGAGTGTGTGTGTGTGTGTGTGTGTGTGTGTGTGTGTGTGTGTGTGTGTGTGTGTGTGTGTGTGTGTGTGTGTGTGTGTGTGTGTGTGTGGGCATGTGCATGTGTGCCTACATATTGAAACTGCAGCTCAATTGCCAGTGCAGGCGGCCAGCAGTAAAAGGTCAAGGCAAAGTTTAGATGGCGTGTACCAAGGGCCTTAAGATATTCATAGCCAGCATTTTAGCCTGGAACATAATGAGATGGAACTGGTAAATATTTGCTGATGGCCTGAAAAATTCCAACCATGCTGGGAACCTATTTTGAATACAAAAGATGTCGGGGGAGGATGATAAGTGTGGTTGAGTGGGGGTGGGGATTGGGGGTGGGGGTGGGGGGGGTGGGGGGGTGGCAAGGGTGGGGGATGGCACTTGATAGCTAATTAGTACATTTGCCCAAATAATTAGAATGAGCGCTCATGGCTGATATCACACAGGAGAGAGGTGTGTGTAGCATTCTGAATGGGGGAATCTGCATTTCATAGGCCGCTGGCTGCTTATAATCCCGCCCCCAGGGGCCTTTAATGGACATATTTATCTTTGCTGCATATTGGTTATCTGTGATTAAGATTGGCAGGTTGATGCACCTATGAGTGTGCTCTTCCCAACAAGCGTAATCTCCACCTGAATCTGCTCTAAAATTCCTATAGCTGCTAGAAGTGGATCCTATGGCTGTGTGGAGAAAATGAATGGGGGAAAGGGGAAAAAAAAAAAAAAAAGACACATTGAAAAACCCAGCTGTGTATGATGCTACACCCACCCCACCTGTCACCAGGGCTGAAACAGAGAGGTCCACGTGTCTTTTAACAGTGTCTGGAGACACACACATTACGCTGTGCAAATAGATACTCTGTCTCATTATCCTGTCCTTTAAAGAAAAGCTGAACATGACTGTTTGTGGTACCCCTACTATTATGACCCCTTCACTTATTATTCACATACGGACAGTCGGAAAATAGAGGAAGTCAGAGACGAGAGGATGGAGGGAAGGGAAAAGAGGACTGGAGAGAGAGAGAGAAGAAGAAGAATCAGAGGCACTTCATTTGCCAAGTGCACGGGATAAATGTGCAGGTGTTTGTGTTAATGCAGATACAGGCCTTACCGCCTTACAGTATATACAGACTGATGTTATGAGAAGAACTGGGCCTCGCATAATCATAATATAGTGGAGTAGCTTTTCTCTCACCATATCCATAGTGAGGTTCGAGGTCAGAGGCCAAGGTAGAGGCTTGCTCCATTTCTGGGTCAAACGCAGAGTAGATGCTTGGCGACATTGGGTTAAGAACCAGGAAAAGAACATTGGAACAGGAGTTTAAATTTGAAGTAATGACAAGCTACACAGGTCACTCAAATTAAAGCCACATTAATCAGTTCTACTGTTCACTGCTGTTTAGGACACTGTCTGGATTTTATTAATTGTTTTAAGACCACGCTTAGCGTGTGGAAAAAGATTTTCGACCATAATGTGACACTGGAATTTTTATTGGATATGGAAACAGTACACTTGTCTGTCGCAGCACGTAGTTTGTGATACATAAAAACTGGAAAAAATTGAACCTCAGTTGGCAGTGTGAATTCTCTTGACAGCAGGTCTGACAATCATCACTTTGACATGAGTTTTCAAAGCAACACAAGTAAAAAAACTAAACTCTCAATTGGACAGCTCTAAGTCCAGGCGTGAATGCACCCAAGAAGCATTGAGGACGCATTTGAGATCAGATCACTCAAACCACATACAGAGGTGGTCTGGGCCACAAAGGGCCACATTCTTTTAGCAGTGTGAACATAAATGTGTCCTGGGCCACACTGAAGGGCCACCTACTCAAATGACGTCCTCGTCCCGCCACTGTTTCATAATGAACCAAAAATATTATTATACTTCTAACAGTCTTTCCCATACATTCATTTATTTGTGGCAGCCCACTACAACATTAACACTGGATGCCACATATTGATTTTTTATTTTTTTAAATACTTCAAAAAGGTAAAATCTTATTTAATTGTAGAGCTGCACACAGCGCGTTATTCGCTCAGCCCCCCCTTGCTTCGCTCTCTCTCTCTCTCTCTCTCTCTCACACACAAACACATTGACAACGGACCGCCTGTCATAGTCGGACCAGCTAAAAACAACAATGTATTTTGTCTTTGCAAACAGAAAAGATGTACGTGTTTATTTGCATATAGAGCGGGGAGGTGAGATCCGATCACAAGTGGTCACTCGAGACGCATGTGGAGACGCATTCTAATGCCAGTTGTGAACTGACGTGCTTAGAGCTGTCCACTTGTGATCAGATTACCCGAGACGCATGTTAATGCCAAGTCTGAACAGGACCTTAGAGACAATGGGCCCCTTGGTGCAGACACTTAAAGGGCCCCCTTTTCACACATACTGCAGCAACCCCACTGTTTTACATACTGTATTCTTTAGTGAAATTGTACAGGTTAACCCTCACTCTGAAGTTCTGCACTTGACTGAAAACTGCACCTGAACTTGAGTGTTTTGTTTATGCTGGAAAAACAGGCTGCCCAAATCTTCAAGGCTGCCACAGAAGATCCACACTGACACTGCTCTCGATATATTAAGTAAATAAAATGAAATGTACTGTACACTGCAGTTTTCTAGTTCTTGCTCATGTGGCAGATTGGGCAACCCCATGAATTGAATGGGGAACAGTAATTTCATGTTTTTATGGATGAACTCATTGAACCTTGAACAATATTGATTTACTAGTTGGTTAGTTGTTTTAATTTTAATTTAGTTTAACTGTACCCTAAGTGTGCACTGTTACACTGTATTATGTAGCAATAATTATACAAAAATATTACAAAAATAATTATCAGATCAGACTCTATATGAGCAGATACTCAATATTTTAGAATTCCGATTTGGATCAGATCAGGACATCCCTACTTTTGAATGAGCCCTTTGACTTTCCAAAAAGAAATATTGCTAACACAGTTAATCAGATCTAGCCCTTACACTCTGGGCCTGTGCCAAACAGGTCCATTTGGTATTCAGTTCATGTACACTGATCCAGATCAGGAGAAAAAAACGTGATTGGCCCAAAAAAGTACGACTGATTAAAGTTGTTCTGGGCACAAAGGGTGGTCCCACTACTTAGAAGGTAACTAAAATACCATGGATTATTTGGTGTTTCAATTAATTTGTTTGCCCCTTCTTTACGCAGAAAATCTGAAAGCTGGATGCAGAAAAAGACAGATGACTGATGAGGATTGCATGCCAAATATAAAAGTTGGGCCTGTGTAGAAGACCAACAGAGAGAACCAGCGGTGTGAGGTGAGAGAAATTAATGGGAGAGAAAAGAGGTGTAGAGGAGTCCTAAGTGGGAGTGCTGTGCGAAAGGATTTTTATTGGGTTACTATAACTTAAAACTGTTACATTTGACAAGATCCTCTGCGAATCTAGCCTCTGAATTCTTCACCGCTTTGTACAAATCATCAAGCACAAATGTTTCTGCCTCTACTCAAGACAGGAGCAAGGAGGAGGAGGAGGAGGATATGGGGAGTCAACATAACTAAAATAGAAATCTGAATTGGAAGCAAGGATACAGATCAAAATGTAATCCTGCTTATAGCTTGGTCAACTTGAGGAGAGAGACAGATACAGAGAGCGGGAGATTATGTGATACTGTAAATACCTTACCGTATCTTTAGAATTAGTTTCCTACAGGCACGGCACACTCCAAAATCACATTGAACAACTTCTCTAACAGGGTCAAGGAAAAGATGATTTAAGGGTCTACTATATTTACGTGCAGGGCTACGACAGCATGCTGCAATTTGTCTCTGTCTCGCTGTGTTTTAGCAACATCTGGTGCCCAGAGATTTAGGTTAGACAGGTAATTAGTGGCACGTATTTGTCCTAAAGACAGGTGTATTTTCATTTAAGAAACACTCCATCACTTCTCCGGATGGGTGCCTGTTTGTTACATCTCGTCGGAAAGATACACACAAGCTCTGCAGCTATGCAATGGACACAGAACACATCTGTACAGGTCTTCAATTTCATTTTCATTCAGATGTTTTTAGATTTTCAACGGCAAAGCCCTACTTTCATTACACAGCCCTTGCAGGATTGCAAGGTTTGGCACCAACTACCCCAAAATGTTTTTCTGCTTAAGTATGAGGCATTACTCTATGTTAACAACTTCACACAGGATTAAACATCTAATATCAGTGTCCCTTCTAAAATCATATTTTTCTCCATCATCTATCTTGCTGTATCACAATTACCCCTTCTTTCTTCTTCCCCAGCAACCATGCTCATCCCTACGTTAAGTTTAGGAACATTAAGTAATATATTTCTTTTAGTTTATCTAAATATGTTTGTACAGCCTTTCTCAAATTTAATGTACTAAAATTTGACTTTTTTGTGTATCTATTTTGTCTTTTCTATTCTCCACTCATTCCTGCCTCAGCATTCTTCTCCACTCTCACCATTAGCCCATTCCCTCCATGTTTCTCCACTCTTAAACTTTCTTCTTCCCTCTCCAGATGAAGCTGTATAGTCTTTAAAATTGAGATGCACTTCATCACGGTCGCTTGGCTCATGGTTCTAATAAATCAAGGGCTGTCCACCATTGCTGCTCCTCTCTGGAAAACAAACTGCCCCTGGATGGATCTCTTCAGCTTCTCCTAATGGAGGTCGCATTCACAGACACACATTTAGCCAAACATCTGTAGAAAAAACTCATATGCTGTCCCTACTGAAAGCAGTGCATTTGTATCTAGGCAAAAAGTATAAGAGTAATTTTAATGATTCCAGTGTGTGAAAATCACTTAAAAAAGTTGTACAATGCACTGGAAAACACACAGTTATTTTGATATTGACATGGACAAATTAGTGTCTCTTATTAATGGTGTAGGGTCTGTTGTGTAAAAGGGTATACACCACTGAGCACTTTATTCTTCACACCTGTACACCTGCTTATTCATGCAATTATCCAGTCATCCAATCATGTGGCAGCAATGCAGTGTATAAATTGCTGCAGATACAGGTCAGGAGCTTCAGTTAATGTTCACATCCAACATCACAATGGGGAAAAAATGTGATCTCAGTGAATGTGACTGTGGCATGATTGTTTGTGCCAGAAAAGCTTGTTTGAGTATTTCTGAACCTCCTGATCTCCTGGGATTTTCACAAACAACAGCCTCTAGAGTTCACTCACTATGGTGCAAAAAACAAAAAAACATCCAGTGAGTGGCAGTTCTGCAGACATAAAAGCCTTGTTGATGGGAGCGGTCAGAGGAGAATGGCCAGACTGGTTGGAGCTGACAGAAAGGCTACAGTAACTCAGAGGCCACCCTTTATGACTGTGGTGAGCAGAAAAGCTTCTCAGAATGCACAGCATGTCGAACATTGAGGCGGATGGACTACAACAGCAGAAGACCACGTTGGGTTCCACTCCTGTCAGCCAAGATCAGAAATCTGAGGCTGCAGTGGGCACAGGCTCACCAGAACTGGACAGTTGAAGACAGGAAAAACGTAGCTGGTCTGATGAATCTGGATTTCTGCTGAGGCAGCAGATGGTAGGATCAGAATTTGGCATCAGCAGCATGAATCCATGGACCCAACCTGCCCTATGTCTACAGTCCAGGCTGGTGGTGGTGGTGTAATGGTGTGGGGAATGTTTTCTTGGCCACAGCCTATCTGAGTATTGTTGCTGACCATGTGCATATCCTTCTGGCCACAATTTACCATCTTCTAATGGCTATTACTGGCAAAAGTCGTCTCGAACACATGACAGTGAGTTCAGTGAACTTCAGTGGCCTCCCCAGTCACCAGATCTGAATCCAATAGAACACCTTTGGGATGTGGTAGAAGAGGAGACTGGCATTGTGAATGTACAGCTGACATTCTGCGGAAATGATGTAATGCAGTCATGTCAACATGGACCAGAATCTCAAGGGAATGTCTCCAACATCTTGTGGAATCCAGGCCATGAAGAACTGAGACTTTGCTGAGAGCAAAGGGAGGCCCCAGGCAGTATTAGTATGGTGTTCAGTAAGCGTATTTATATACTGTGAACTACATTATCATCACCCTTTGTATATCTTTTAAGTGTGATACAGCTAACTGTCAAGAGGTATAACCTGCATGTGAGCATGCAAATGCAATGCTCCATATATGCCATATGCAAACATGGATGAAACGAGTGTGCGTGCATTTACTAAAATGTATGCTCAAATTCCATTCCTTGTACAGTTTTACTGAGGCATATTTAGCGACTTTGGCATAAGCATCCTTAAGAAAATCCGTTCTTTTTTTAGAGCCTTGACTTAAAAAGCATTTTTACAAGGGCTGAAGCTAACGATCACCAGTTTTCATGATAAACTTTTTCTCAATAACTGATCATTTCTTTGCTGTACAAAATGTTGGAAAATAGTGAAAATTGCCTGTTACAGTCTCCTGAATCCAAAAATGACATCTTCAGATTTCTTGTTTTCTCCCACCAACAGTCCTTAACCCAAAGATATTAAATTTATAATTATGTAATACACATAGAACCAATGAAGGATTAGGATTTTCAAAATTATTACAATTGTTGCTGATTAATGTTCTGTCAATTCACAAATCGATGTATTGTTTCAGTCCTAATTTCAACAACACGTTCCACTGTCATGTTCAACATTTTTATTAATGTTTACTGACCAGTAATCAACTCTGTTCCATACCTGCTAAAGCCACATTTAGATTCCTGCTATCCCATTCGTTGTGCAAGAAAAAATGTTAAAATGCAATTGATGATTTTGTATGGAGGTAAAGCTCAACATAAACCTTAAATTTGTAAAAGCAAAACAGTGCGTTACAGTAATGTATTACCAACCAGAAGATTTTATTAGAAACTAATTAGAAAGTTTTCCATATTCCTCACCTACATGCTGATATAGCTCATTATTAGGCATTAAAGGTCATTAGTCATTACAGTAATCCTTATGATATCATGTGTTCAGTCTGGTTGCCCATATATACCATATATATTGTGCACATATACAGCAGTTGGTGACTGAATGCCACTGTCATTATAGAGACGATCTCTAGTTAAGTCAAACTGCCAGATGTGTTGTCCTGCACAAACCAATACCTTCTGTAGCCACTTTATCCATAGAAATATATTCCTCCACATTTAATTGTAAGTGGGGGGAAAAGAAAACAATGAGATCAATTGTGATTCAACTCGTTCCTCGGAATGGAATTATCTGCACACAAAAAGAAATTCAAAGTGTCTCTGCTGTACGGGCTCAATCAAAATATTCTGATCCTAGTTACAGAAACTGAATATGTATGAACAGCTCAAATATGCTGAATTTATTTTGAATATTTAATGAGATATAAAATATAAGTCTATTTCGGCAACTAATAAAATCAGTCTTGTATGAATGTGCCATAGATTGAAATGGAATGGTGAGAGAGGGCGAGACAAGAGGGAAGAAGGGAGGAGGACTAGGAGGGAGGAGAGACGAGGGAGAAAAACAAAGGGTGTCAGAGCTTCATCAACATGCTATAACTGAGGGGCACGGCCATATTTTCCAGCATCAAGCTCAGTCAAAATACCAATGTGCAAATCTGAGCACCTCCTCCCCTCCATCTCTCCATCTCTCTATATTCTTCCACCCCCTCCTCCACATCTCTCTCTCTCTCTCTTTCTCTCTCTCTCTCGCTCCCTCTATCTCTCTGTGTGTCCAATCACACGGCAGTCCTTCTCAATAAAACAAATTAACTGATTAGACATTTTAATCTCAGTTGTCTTTGACCTTGTAGAATATATTACTGATGTCTACATCGCTGAGAGCAGATAATGCGGCAGGCAGCTGCTTTTCTTAAAGACAAAACTGCCCTTTTTAAAGAGGCGCCAGACACACAAGCTAACAGGTTGGGGGCAGAAATTTCCCTCCTCCTCTGCCTCCTCCTCTTCACCACCCTCCCTCACCCACCCAACCCCAATCCCCCCCCCCCCCAGCCCCCCACCCCATCAAAACACACACACTTACACACACACACACTTCACCACACACACATGCACTCACACTCTTCACCCCTCCCTCCCCTCCCTCCAGGCAGCCAGCGGGGAAGGGGTTAAGGCGGAATGCATTAACAAAAGAAAATTATAGCGTAAACAGTTCATAAAATCTCACAGCCCCTGATGTCGGGGCTAGATCATTAAATTTCTGCAACAATTAGACCTTTTCTCACGGCGGCAAATTGGAGCCGTTGCCATGGCAAATCTGAGCCCTTAAGTCATATATCTTTGATTGCGGAAAGGTCAGGCGCAGACAGCCTAATAACTCAGGGAGCTGTTTGACAGATTTCATCCAAGCATGATCACATAACAGAGCCAAACTATGTCGGCAGTTGTTAAAAGCAAGGGAGGGGTCATTGGGAAGGTTGGGGTTATGGAATGTTTCTGCTCGACTGGGCCCAGCCTGATAATGTTCCTGACTGACTTTAAATCCACTGGAATAAAAAAAAAGGGGAAAAAAGAGAAAGCTCATTTCTTTAACTGTGGATCAGTGGGGCTTTTTTTTTTTTTTTTTTTTAAATGACCAGACCCGGATCAGGCTGTAAGGGGTTGATGTTAGGGATGAGTGATTTAATGCCTGCATGTGAGAAATGTCTCATAAAAATAGAATAGAATAGAATAGAGTCAAGCAGTGCAAAGCACGAGGAAACAGACGAGCAGGAGTGACAGACAGTGTTTTGAGACACCAGTGATGAACTATGAGTTATTTCCCATTCAAGCGAGGGAATTGAGATAGATGTGAGCTCTGGGTTCAGTGTGGGATTGAGCAGAGGCTGCAGTAGAAATCCCTCTCATTGACTCATTTAACGGCCTTGACACACAGAACTTTGAATAACAGTCAGCCTCTCCTGACTCTGTTAAGACTACATGTCTGAAATTGCTGGGTTGTTTAGACCCTAACCCCCCACCCCTCTACCCCACCCGTCCCTCTACCCCTCCTCTATCCTTTTGACTCTGTGGGCAGTGCTGGCATTTCAGCCGTCTATCCCACAAGGCCCCAGCTGAGAAGCAAGTGCTAATACCACCCCCTACTGGGGGAAAGGAACTATTGGCACATGTTGTGTCCCAGGTAACAAAGACAGAAGGGTACAGTGGGTGGACAAAATAATATGAACACCTCAAAATACATTTGAATTTGTAAAAATTATATATGTCTAAGACAATCTTGCTCCTTCTCAACAAATATGTATGCTGTATTAGATTACCTTAGTGCTGCTGTATTGTGTCCATTTTGACCCTGCACCACAGGCATTGTACAATACCAGAGAAGAAAGTCAGGTGAACCTACCATAGCCAATTTAACCCACTATGGAGTTCTGCAGAAAAAATAAGTTGTTGGGCCCCCATTAACACCCCAATTCTCAGGCTCTCTTTGCATTGTATGTGTACCCAATTACCTCCAAATACCCATTAAGTGCAAGCTGCACTGCAGCTGGGCAACTGCAGGGAATCATTCTGTTTTACCTAGAAATCCAGTAGACAACCCGTGCTACCTGTACCTGTCCCAAGTTTAATGTCTGTCAGTTTCAACTTCATTTACGAGCTTTGTAAGCACAATATCAACTTAAAGATTAAAGTAAAAGGTTTAACTCAGAGCCCCTTACAAGACAATGTCTCAGGATGAAGTAATGATGCAAGACTTGTCTTATGGTACTTAGATATCAGCTGATTTCAGAAGGTCTGAGGCCTGAAATGTCATAAATAAAGTGAGTACACATGATCAATAGTTTGCAGGATTTTTCTGTTCTTTCACAGAGTTTTGGATCAAGATGTCGCTGTGGATGGCTGCCTCGGTTCTTAGCACTCTTATGCTTTTACTTATTTTTCTCCAACACGATTACTTTCACTACAGAAGAACCGCTGAACATCCAACAGTCCACTCCGCACAACTTTTCAACTATCTTCACGAATGTGGAAATTTGCATGGAGATTTTGGTCAGAGGAGAGTCAGCTCTCTATGGGGCTTCGAGGAAAAGCCGGCAAGGAAAGCACACCGGTGCACTAGTGAAGTTAAGGCACCGCTCCCAGCCATTCACCTGGCGACTCTCAGGTTTCTAGCCAACAAAATGGGTGAACTGCTGCTTATCGACAGGGCAAACTCAGACTTTTCATGCTCAGCTGCCTTGTGCTTCACTGAAACCTGGCTTGATGAGTCCATCCTGGACAGCTTCCTACAGTTGCCTGGCTTTAATCTCCACCGTGTAACGGAGCAATCAGGGGAAACAAGGGGAGGTGTAATCTGCTTTTACATAAACAAATGTTGGTGTACAGATGTCATTGGGTTAAGGAAAAAATGAAGTCCAAACTTAGAAACTCTCATCATCAAATGTAAACCTTCCTTTCCTCTTTTAATCTGGTTGGTGTTTAAATGAGACCTCAGGCCTGTGTCAGTGACACGTTACAACACCTGGCTGACCAGATAACCAGCACAGAACATAAACATTCAGACTCCCTCCTGATTATTTTAGGGGACTTTAACAAAGTAATCCTCAGCCATGAATTGCCAAAATACAGATAACATATTAAGTCTCCCACCACAGATAAAAACACACTGGATCACTACTATATTACACCATAGTGAAGGACACCTATCGCTTTGTTCCTCTTGCAGCTTTGGGTTTTTCTGATCACTGTCGGGTTCATCTTATTCCAATTTACAAGCAGAAGCTAAAATCTACAAAGCCTGTGGTCACAACTGTGAGGAGACTGACCTGTGAGGCAAAGCTGGAACTGCAATCCCGCTTTAACTAAAATGACTGGACTGTTCTTAGGTTGCATCTACAGACATGGATGATCTCACTGACACCATGACATCATAAATCAGTTTTTCGTGAGGAAATGTGTGTGGGGATAGGGATCCAGTACAACCAGGCCAGAAAAACACTGGCAAGGACATCAGAGTAGTAAAGAGACGCTGTACTGAAAGGCTGAAAAACAGTTTCTCAGCTACTGATCCTAGGTCAGTGTAGAGAGGCCTGCAGGACATCACCAACTAAAGGAAACCATACCCCAACACTGTGGAAAACCATCAACTGACTGATGACCTGAACGTGTTTTACTGTAGGTATGATAAACCAACATTCAAAGCCCTCACCCGCTCCATCTCAGAGATCACACAACCAACTGCACCTCCTGCAATCCTCTCACCCCTCCTCACTACAGGCCAGTCGCCCTGACGTCTGTGGTTATGAAGTCCTTAGAGAGACTGGTGCTGACCCACCTGAAGGACATCTCAGGCCCACTGATGGACCCCCTGTAGTATGCCTACTGGGAAAACAGGTCAGTGGATGATGCAGTCAAAATGGAACTACACTACATCCTGCAACACCTCGACTCCCCAGTGACATATGCAAGGATCCTGTTTGTTGACTTCAGCTCGGCGTTCAACACCATCATCCCAGAAATCCTGTGGTCCAAACTCACCCAGCTCATTGTGCCAACTTCCACCTGTCGGTGGATAACCAACTTCCTCACAGACAGGAAGCAGCAGGTGAGGCTGGGAAAATCACATTCAGCACCCGGTCAGCACTGGCCCAGGAATGTGTGCTCTCCCCACTGCTCTTCTCACTCTACACTAACGATAGCACCTCAGGAGACCCATCTGTTAAACTCCTGAAATTTGCAGATGAGACAACAGTCATCAGTCTCATCAGAGACAGTGATGTGTCTGCATAGAGATGGGAGGTGGAACAGCTGGCCCTCTGGTGTGTTCACAACAACCTGGAGCTGAACATGCTCAAAACTGTGGAGATGGCAGTGGAGTTGAGGAGGAACCGCCCCCCACCCCCCGTCCTGCACCAGCTCAGGAAGATCAACCTGTCTCCTGAGCTGCTGATCCAGTTCTACACTGCAATCTTTGAGTCTCAACAGGACAAGAACAGACTCCAACAGACAGTCAGGACTGCAGAAAAGATGACTGTTGCTGACCTTGCCCACCACCCAGACCCTTCCAGAGTCAGGAAGCGGGCAGGAAAAATCTCTGCAGACCCCTCACACCCTGGACACAACCTGTTTCCCTCTGGTAGGTGCTACAGAACACTGTATGCCAAAACAGCTAGACATGAGAGCAGTTTCTTCCCACATGCCATCACTCAGATGAACAGTTAATCAGTCATGTAATATCAGGAAAGTTACCATGTTACCCAACTACCAGGTAAAACTAAAACATCCACTGTACCTGAAAATTATATTTATATTAGTTTTAAACTCGCATTGTGCAATAAGGTGTATATCATTCATCACTTGTTAAATATAAGTACAAGTAGGCTGTATATACAATACATAGACATGGATACATGCAGACACTGTACATAACCAGCTACTGTATTTATATAAAGTAACATTTCACATTTAATGCTTTTTCAGACAATCCTTGCACTCTTCCAAACCTTTCACCCCCCCTTTCCTTGTTTACAACTTCAGAAACCAGTTGACATATATATACACCATGGTGTAATGATGTATATTTGGTTTTAATGTTGTGGCCAATCGGTGTATAGACATTGTATGCTATTGTCCATTGTTGTTGCTATATGTATACATCTTTTTTTTCACCTATTTGCTTGTACATAATTGTTCAATGTTTAACTTTATCTTTGTTTGGCTTTGTTGTTTTTACGTATGTGCATCTGTATCTTCCGGAACGTTGTTGGTAGTACTTTGCATGGGTACATTGAGAGCCACTAGAAAATGGATTCTATTTTCTTGTTTGTGCAAATATACTTGGACAATTAAGCTGATTCTGATTCTGATTTCATGTACCTTTTTAAGAGACTTCATGGTGTATAAGGCATACGTGAAATGAATGAGTAATCATTTTACATAAAATCCAACTGACATGCGGTGGACCCGGGGGCCTTAGGGGCCTGGACCCCCTGATAATACAGCCTTGAAACCTGTAATGTCTTACCACCAAACCTACAAAACTTAAAAATACTAGCCAAATTTTTGAGATATATAGGGGAAAGTATAATGACTGTTTTTTTACTTTTCAGTGAAATAGATTATATACAGGCAACCAAACCATCAGCTTAGAATTGTTCCTAAATGCTCCTCTAATACTTTTTATACTTATTGAAGACTTTATGCAAATGGGGTTTATGGCAATTTAAGTGCAACACTTTTCCAGAGAACAACTGATATTCCCTGTTAACTGTTTAAGGACCGCCAGCAAACCGTAAGTGCAAGAGCAAAGGCCACTGGGAGTTGTAGGACAAAAAGAGAGTGGTTAGGTGGTAGTGGGATGCTGAAGACTAATGGGGAGGAGGACTCAACTGTGACACAGATGTCTCTCTGGCAATGAAGTTCTTAATATTCTCTCCCCAATTCCCACCGTGAGTCAAAGATCTCCTCATACCGCCTCATACATTCTTTCATCCCTGAAATTCTAGTCCCACTGTGGATATACAACCCCCTACCCCCAGCACAGACACCAATGCCACCTTCACACACAGTCTGGTGGGTTTTCATCCTACAATTTAGGTGTAGAATTCATGATGTTCTAGATCAAACCTGTGCATTATACGACCCGTGGGCCGGAGACGGCCCGAGTGATAGTTTTGCCTGGCCGGGGGGGTCTAGGACAAACCATATCATTTTTACTCATGAAGCTAAAAAAAAGAAATTGAATGAAACCAGAATTGGCTTTTATCTTGAGATGCTTGTGTGTTCTGACTGTGTATGCCTTCCTCCTGTCACGAGTGACACTGACCTGAGCGATGTTTGAAACTGACTGGAAGTCATAGCCGCATCTGCTGACACACGACAGGTTGTCTGAGTTTATGGGGATTCTCATTTTGTTCATGCAGCGTAGTCAATGGAGGTATAATTTGGCATCACCTGCTACGCAAAATGAGCACTAAAAAGTGAAAGGTTGATGCTGATGTATAATGTTTAATAAGTCATGGACTGCTAAGTATTTTTGACTGAGGTTGGCAATGAAGCTTTGTGCTTAGTTTGCATTGAACATGTGGCTGTATTCAGATACTACAACTTGAGCCATCACTTCGAGACAAAAACAATACAGAAATCTATTGGAAGATGAGAAGGTGAGGACAGCTGAGGGATTGCTAGCTAAGCTACAAAAGCAGCAAGTACTTTTCACAAAGCTTCATACAACATGGGAAGGAAATATAAAAAACAGTTATGTGTTAGCTCACAAAATTGCCAAAAGGAGCAAGCCATTTTCTGATGGGGAATTTACCAAAGAGTGCTTGGTCGAGTCGGTGGCAACACTCTGCCTGGAGAGGACACAGTCTTTTCAACATCTTGCATGGAGAAACTGGCCTCCATGCAATCAGTGAAAGGGACAACAACTGGTACTAATTGATTTGCAGAGGCAAATACATGCATGCAAAAGTTAGGGCTACAGTGGGAAATATTAGTCAGTGTTGCAAATGTTTTGAAGAGGATGCAGGATTAAGTGATTAAGATGAACCCAGAACAGAAACTATTATTCTTGCATTGTATCATTCATCAAGAGGATCTTGTTACAAAAACTTCATTAGTCAGGTGACTTAGTCAAGTGCTCAGAAGAGTGTGGGACCTGAAATCAGAGATTCAGGAGTTTTGCCAGATGAGAGGAAAGAATATCCCTGAATTAACCGGTGCCGGCTGGCTAGCTGATTTGGCATTTGCCGTTGATGTATTCTGGTTGTAGATTGGTTGTTGAAGATGTCCTCCGTTGGAGCATCATTTTATGCGTTTTGGCCAATAACAGAGTAGCATGAAAAAAAACGAAGTAAATAAAATTGTTATAAAAGATTCCTCCATAAGGAGGACAGCAGGAGCCCGTCACCACCACTTCACACAGACTGCCCTTTCCCCTCTTGCCTGTAGCTGTTGAATCATTTTAATCAGAATTTCAATAATGGATTTTTTCCAAAGAAGAGAGAAAAAATATTTTCTAAATGATGAGATTGGGTAATGGTTTATTTCAACCAATTACTCTTTTTTTTATATTTCCCTCTTGCCTCTCAAAAATAGAGGAGGTGCAACCACCTCTCCATCTATGCACCAGCCTACTCTGACCTGGATCCAAAACACTAGTAGTTTCAGAAAGTATTCAGGCCCCTTCACTTTTTGCACATTTTATTATTAGATTTAATTTTAAATGGATAAAACTGCCATTTTGCCCATCAATCTACACTATAATCCAATAATAATAATAATAATAATAATAATAATAAAATAAAATAAAATAAAATAAAATAAAATAAAATAAAATAAAATAAAATAAAATAAAATAATAATCCAATAATTCATAATGAAAAAATAAAATAACAAACACTGTAATAACTTTCCAAGGTTGTAAAATCATGCCTCCAAGTATCATAAACTTTTGTGCAGTGTTTTGCCTCCGATAAACCTTCAAATTATTGGGTCTGTTACTAACACAGAAATGTTTTTGGTCAGAACTACCACTGACAAGGTTGCTGTAGAGAATGAATAGGTAATTTCAAGTTTGTGACACAGTTGCTTAATTACAAATTCCAGCAGTTATGGAACAACATAATGATTGAATCTTCAGAGTCATGTTCCTGGCCACCGGGTGAATGTAAGACCAATATTCGCTCTCTTTTAGCTCTGCTTTTGGTTTCTACCAACCCCCGAGGGAAATATCTGGCTCTTTAGCTGTGAAATGCTCCACTATGTTCACCAGCTAGTCTCCAACTGTGACTTCTGTTTGTTGCCGAGCAGGTTGTGTACAGTCGGGTTTTAGAGCATTTTCACTGAAAACAGTTGCCTGCTGTGGCTGAAAATGATGGTATGAAGGCAATGAGAGCGAACCAAACAGTAAAGTTGCAGGGTAGACGGGTAAACATGAGCTGAAACTCAGTATAAAGCTCTTTAAAGCTGAGGTGAGCACAGACTCTGGGGATGATTCTCTGTAGGTTGAGCACCAGAAGTGACCCTGTTCACATTGTTCACATTATCATTTGATACATTGTTATAAAAATATAGATTATAGCCATTGGGGTGGGAGATCAGAAAATGACCAACATCAACAAAAAATGTTTTTTCTCACTCCATGACTTTACAGATCTTGGCACGTTCTTTTAACTTTGTGACAAACTTGTCGGCTGAATAGGGCGTCCGAAAGATATAATATTTCAGTTAGCCTATTCAGCCACAGCTGTTTTGATAAGTGATGGTCATACACCACATGGTGGTAAATTGGACTGTGAAGGGAGTACCCTTTAGGTGGGGCTCCTATTTACAGAGTATCACTCAGTAAAACTACTCAACTTTCTTGTTGACCATAACCAAAAAAGCTAGTTAGGGAATTTAAAGGCTTCCTGTGGAACTTTTGACCTGTAGTAGTGCTACAGAGCTATTTTTCTCAGTGGGCCACCTTTTTTTTTAATCCAGTGAATACACATGAGGACGCACATACATGTGCGCACACACAGATGAAGACACAAAATTCTACAAATAATTTCACACTATTTCACTTATCAGCAGGTGCCAGAAATACACTAACATATGCAGCAATCCGATGCCAAAGGCAGAGAAGAAGAAGGCTGCTAGCTCATAAACATGGATGTAAGCAATGCTGGATTTAAAATGCTTATGAATTCAGCTTTCTAAATGTTGAACGAGAGAGGAAATGCACTCAACACATTTGTTGAGAAATAATATAATATATAAATTTAATTCATATAGCACTTTTCACAAACAAGTCTACAAAGTGCTTCACAAACATAAAAACAGAAAATACACTGCAAAAATAGAATAAAATAGTTTGGATGCAATCAAGAAATGGAAAAAAAGATGTGTGTACAAGAAAACAAGAAAACTGCACAGGGCCCCTTTAAGGATTTAAGACACATGGACAGCATCACCTCTTACAATAAGGGGAAAGGTTGGGCTGGAGTGAGGGGGTGAGTCAGTTAATTAATAGAGAAATTTTAATGCAAGCACATATCACTCCCACATGCTCCAAAACAGCAGGAATCCACGACACGCAGCTCATGACATACACTTCACCAGGAGAGGTGGGATTTGCACCCTGGTGGGAACAGCAACAACACAATTTACGGCTGATTTATCGTTGAGGGGGACGTTGTACGTAGCCACCTTAACTACAGCACAGCTAAAATGCATCTCCTCAAAAACATAACTACAGGTCATTGCCAAGGAGATGCCATATGGGGGCTGCAAGAACTGCAATTGGCTGCTGGTGTTTTCACCTACGGGTTTTGGATACAATTAGAGATTGTTGAGAGTAACGACAACATTAGCAAGTTAAACAGAGGCTCGGTGCTCTTTTCAGTAATACATATCTAGCATCAGCCATCTGCACTGCAAAATGTGTGCTTGCCAAACTTACTGTTTTCTATTACAATCAATGAAAGAACATAACCACAGCCACAGCATGGAAGGGTCTTATATTAACTAGTGAAAACAAGATGCATCTTACCACTGTCGCTTCTATCACAAAGTGAATGAAAGATTGTAAGCACAGTTACTGTCAGGAATACAATTAAAGCATGGCAGCCTGATAGGTGCAATACATTGCTGTGGTGATATCAGCAAGCAATATTCAACATTTAACTATAAATCAAAACCTACACTGTAGATATCTACAGTGGGCACTAGCTTGGAACTAGCTAGCTATTTCAGGAGTAGTAATGGTAGGAGTACTTATGTTAGTAGTATTAGTAGCAGTGGTGGTGGGGCAGATTATTTCAAAATGGCGACTTTGCAAAAGAAGTAAGATGACAGAAAAATAACAAACAGCATTTGGCAATGATCCAGTCCAGTCCAGTTTCTTTAAACTTGTTTCTTACTTTTGTAGCTTCAACCATCATTGTTTACAACGAAAGGTCTGGGAAATAATTTTACCATTTGCTTTCATTCTCTCTTTTTGGTGGATGCTTAAAATTTTCCAGGATGTCTGACTACTCATCTTTCGTGCCCTGTCTGCAGTTAATTTTGGAGAATACAAGTATTATTACATACAGAAAGGATAGCCAAATCTACAAAAATAGATCCAAGTTGAAAAATGAGAAGTATTATTAAGTTATCAAGTATTTCTTGCATTTATTTTTATTTACTTAAACAATAATATATTTAACTGGCGTTTTAAAAGATTTTTTTGGACCTGTAATTATATTAGCCCTCTTAGACAGGCATAGCAATGCTGATTCTCTCAGTCAGCACTATCAGCATAGACGACAGTTGGCAGATGAAGCACTCAAATTTGTAAATAAAAGGAAGGAAACTGATTAATATCTTCATAAATCTAAATAAATATAAGACTTAATGGGGTTTTAAAGATGAAAAAGAAAGGGAGAGGCATGAATTCCTTTGAGTAGGAGCAATGTGTGCTATGTCACAACATTTTTGCACAAATACTGAAACCAGTCCAGAGCTAGAGGGTTAATTTGATCAGTCAGAAAGAAAGACAAAAGTTAGGACAAAAAAAACAAATGTGAGAATAGGCAAGAAGTGAAATCTGAAGTGAGAGGGCCACTTGCAGAATGAGGCAAGAAAGGGAGTGAGGGGAGTGGTGGTGTGTGGGGCTAATATTTCCTCTGTATCTGCTGAGCACTTGTTCCGGTGAGGGGGGGGTTCACCTGTAATGGCAGGCTCTACATTGTGGCCATTCCACACTCATTACACCATTTACAATTACTGTTACCCATCCCCACCCCACCCACATCGCCCACCCCACCCACAACTCCCCAAGAGGCCAGTCTCAACCATTAGCACCCCGACTCAAATGAAGTGGATAATTGTGTCTCTCTGTGGCATATCATGAGACAAGAGAGTCAGACAGGGGAGGAGGAGGGAGAAGAGGAAATGACCAAATGAGAGAGAGAGGGAGAGCAAAATGTTGAGACAGAGAGATGTACAAAATCGAAAAAGGAAGATGTGTTGTAATCACAATCCCATAGAATTTCGCAACCAATAGCCTTCCTTACACAGCTGTACTTTGAGACAGAACAGGCTGCCGTAACTAATTTTGTATTATGCTACAATGCAATGGTAACACTTTGTGTTCGGTGACAATGATCTTGCAATCTTCAGTCAAGTGCAGAATGAAAGTGCGGGTCTTAATGGTATTCACGTAGAACACAACTTTTCCGTAAATATAAATCTAAAACTCGAATCTCTATTGCAGAATTAGGCTCTCTACGAATAATCCATGCAGAATCCTTTTTCATTAGTGTGAGACATTATTTTCCTAAGGAGAGAGCAAAGATGCCAAACTTCACAGGAGCACTACCTTGGGCTTTGCACACAGCTTGGATTTCCTGCCTCAACTCTTATCAACCTCCCTCTGTTAACCTTGTCCATCTGCGTCTCATGTTAGCACAATTCATACCGCTGATCATGTGTAAAGAACCTTTGGGCCCCGGGATGTTTCAAACAAAGTGCTTTACAGATTCTCTAATGAAGTCTGAAACACCCTCCACCCAGATCTTTCCAACAGCGGAATCAGAGGAGCTTCTTCTGATAATTTTGGAACATGCTTCTGACTATCCCCACATCAAGTAGCAATTGGCGGAGATGCAATTGTGTGGAGATGAGAGAGTAGGCAGGTTTTGAATGTCTCCCTCTTACACAACTACACTTTTTATGTATATATCTCAGTTGAACATGATAAATCACTTTGAGGAGATACTGTCCGAAAGTATGCCCCGCTATCCCATCTGTGCAGTTTGTCATGTCTTGCACCTTTCAAGGTGACAGGTGTATTAAGGCTTTTGCTTTTAAACTTGGTCAGACAGTTAATCAGCACACAATTATGTAATGTAAAGTAAATGTGCCCAGAGTTGTGAGAGCATTCCTATTGAAGCCCAGTATTCATATTAAATGATGTTTTGACCCATCATTGGGCCTCGCAGTAGGTAACACTTTTGTCAACATTATAATCAGCTACCAGCATGCGAACTGACTACAATCAGCTAACTCCACGGTAAGTTAGACAGCACGTTGCTACCAGTGTCAGCGTACTGCATAACCTGCCATGCAACAGCCAAGCAACCATTCTCAGCCACCTCATCTTAGCAAGTAACAAAGCATCCACTCTTACCTACCTAGCATGCTAGCAGCATGCCATGCTATCTAGCATGCTACCCCTTTTACCTCCACAAAATACACAGCCTGCTGTGATTCTGACCACAACACAAGATCTGGTCTTAGATAAGTGGTGGCAATCTCCTGAGGGACTTTGAATTGTTTTGCTAAATCTACTCTTATTTGCCAGGCTCTCCCTGCCTTTGGCTGCCCTGCATCATGCCTGTTCCAAGTTGCTTGCTGCCTGACTTGTTCACCATCACAAAGAAATAAAATCCCATCTTGTTTCCTCCTTGCATCCAGTGAGTTTACGTCTAAGCGGGTATTCTCTGAGACTGTAGCCACACACTTCAGCTTTTGGTTCTGCCCTTTGAGACAGGCCTGTTTTACACATAATAAAATTTGCCAAAGTGAAGCTATACCTAAACACAAAGGACATTTTGGTTCCACACCTATCCATTTACTAAGGTTTTGGAGAGATGGAAGCATGTCATAAGTTGCTCCTAGCATTAATCTAATCCTAGCTGCTTCCATGCCCCACACTTCCTTCCAGCTAAGTTTCTTCTTTTCTACATTTTCCTGGACCTGCTTTGCCTGAGAGACTGTTCTTACAAATCTACCAGCCTCTTTTGGCTTCTGATTCTCTTCTACAACCAGTTTCCTGGTTGCTGTTGCTTTCCTTAAAGTAGGCTGTTCTATGCTTACCCCCCCCCCCCTGCAAGGAAAGGAAAAACAAAGAGTTACTACAAGATGCGCTGATACTAGGGTGATATTTATTGCTAAAGCACAACAGACACTGAAGGCCCATGATATGATGGGCTGGCAGAGCGTCCCTGAAGTGCCACAGTGGAAAGTTAGGGGGGCTGCCACCAATCTCTTGCGTCTTGTATTTGGAGCTCTCCAAGTGGCTTTAGGGTCTAGAGGTAGTGTCATACTTTCCCCATCCACGGGTATGCGGGGGACAACTAGGGTCCGAGTGATGTAAATTTCATCATCAGAGGGTGTGCGCAAGGCTCTGTGCGGACGTCCCTGTACCCTCCAATTTGTTTTGAACCAAAACTGTAGAGCTGCAGACCGTAAAACTAAAAAACTAGGCTGAAAGATGTTAAAATGCTCCACAGAGCTGAGGCGAACTGCAGAGATGAGTTAAAATTCTCTGTGGGTTCTTCACTACTACTGAGTCCCTTTACATTACAAATAGTCATTTGATCCATTTTTGATATAAAAAATTGATTGCAGATGTTTTAAGCACCTGTCACTACGCACAAATGTCACTTGAGATTTAGTGAACAATTAATTTTATGTTTTTTGTCATACAATGAGACAAACAGCTACATTGTACTGCTTTTATATCTTTTGTTGAATACAGAGTGTTTGTCAGTTAATTTAGAGTGGAAAAGTCATGGACTCCTCAGGCGTCAGTATGGTAGGAAATAACGCCAGCCACTCTGATGATGGGAATGCTATCTGCTGGACAACAATGGGTACAAATGCGACTGCTTTGTGTATGTGTGTGTGTGTGTGTGTGTGTGTGTGTGTGTGTGTGTGTGTGTGTGTGTGTGTGTGTGTGTGTGTGTGTGTGTGTGTGTGTGTGTGTGTGTGTGTGTGTGTGTGTGTGTGTGTGTGTGTGTGCCCGTGTGTGTGTGAGGGGGCTCTAGGGGAGGGTGGCTGAGGCGAGACGGACCCCATCAGTGTCAATTTACAGCAATTCCTGCTGTCAAAAGTGAGAGGGAAAAGTGAGACTACTTCCCATTTTCTTCCCAGATCTTTTACTTTAATTCAATTGGACCTTTCAATACCGTACTTTGGACACACAGGAAGCATTCGCCCTATTGCATTATACAGAGTGGGGGAGAGATAAAGAGGCTGATTCTTTAAAGCTCTTCAGCACAAAAGGAGATAAAAGCAGATAAAAAGAGGAGTGTGTTCAGTTCTGTAATGGAGAAAAGACTTAAGTCGCTTTACATTGCTGCCTGTCTGTGTTCAGGAGACAAAAGACAAGCTAACACATTTATCTAAACTCAGAGAAGGGCTTTTTCTCTTCCTCCTCTTAATGTGATGACACACCAAACTTACACCTTATCAGACCCCTTCATCAGAGCATCAATGTGAGGATATACGAAAAGTTCTGAATTAAAGCCTTCCCCTCAACTCATTCTTCAATTGTAGAGCATGTAATAGACATGTTTTGATAATCAAGGAACAAATGAAAGTGATCATTTCAGTATGTAGATGAGTCGAAGGGAATCATGCAAAGACGAAAGCAACAACTCTAGCCCGTCACACATGAATAATAGGTCAGATGTGATCGAACAGCTCCATCTCTAGCGATGGCAAGCCTGCATATCTCTTCTTTTCCAGGAATCTCAATCAATAAGCAGTCTCTAATGTCTATGACGGAGTGAGATGCCTGAATCCATATTTAAATATCTGAGATTCATAAGGATTGCTAGTGTCTTTAACCCCAGTCTTCCAGGATCACCATTCCTGTGCGCTCCCTACACGGGCATTCCACACAGAAAAACACAGAGAGGTTGCCAGATAAAACATCATAAAATGACACATTCCCTTACTGAGTAGCACCACCATGATGGCTCCGGGCGCTACCTTTGTCTCCATCACAGTGATGACTAAAATCAAGCATTGTAACGCGACACCCTTGATTTCATGCAATGTGGCGGATTATGGATATGAATTGAACGCTCAGCTCTTTTTTTGTGTGTTCCAATTTCCAAATTAGGATTTTCTGCCTTCATAATGACACAAAGTATTCTCTTAGTGAAATCAATGGCAGCTATTTATATGAGCGGTAATCCCTCAACCAGCGCTGAACTGCCAGAAAAGAGCGATGGCTTTTAAAGTAATGCTGCAAAACAAAAGGAGACACTAAATGAATGCAAATTGGCTTCTCTGCCATTCTGAATGTCCATCTCTAAGAACACGGCTCAGCCGACGGGAAAGAGAAAACGAAACAGCTGTTTAAGACAGCTCATTTGGTAAATAACCCATAACACCATGTTCACTCCCAGTTAAGCTTAGAATAGAATGTTCAAATAAGCACCCCTCCTGTCCACTAGCAAAAGCAGCAGCTCATTCCTCTCTGTCTTGCATTTTAACAGAACAGGGCATGAATGCCTGACAAGTAGGCTATCATCCAAGAGATCATTAAGCACAAGGGTTGAAGTGCCATCTTCAGTACCATGGCAACAGGGTTGTGAGATGAGATAAAAACAATGCAAGGCAGGAGGCAGGAGGCGGGGCGGGTGCTCAACGATCACCACTGATCGATGGATCTCTCCCTCTCTCCCTTCAGAGGCCAGGCACAGGAAGGGGAGGCTGGAACTGGGAGGACAGCGAGAGAGAGAGAAGGGGGGAGAAAAGCCAAGCAGCTTTAGGGCTTCATAGGTGCTCTAACAGTGGGAACTGCCTCTCTTCAAAGAGCAGATCGTTTTTTTCACAAGGGTCTAATTGAACGTGTCAAACAGTGCATTTGCATGAGAATGATTATTTTTTACTTTGTAGCGAGGCTGAGCCAGAGGCCTCGCATCTGCACCAAAGAACAGGAGCTCAGCGCTCAACACAGGGCAGAGAGGAGGATATAGTGTGGATGAGTGAACGCTCCTGAATGAAGTCACAGATTCCTTATCAAATCAATATGGCTGATTATTTTACAGCTGTTTTTAAAAATGGTTCATGACCTCACAAATCTGGGTGTATGACAGTGTTTGTGTTGCAATCCAAACAGATCAGCCACACTGTACTGTTGGTTGCGAAGCATAAGCACTTTTTTGTGAGTGTGTGTATGCATATAGTATCTATTTACCTCTTCCTACATAAAAGCCGTTTCAAGTATGATAGAGGTGAGCTGAGAGGAGTGAGTGTATTATCTTTTGCAGCTGTCAGCAATGTATGTGGTTTTGTGCCGAAGCTCCACGCGGGGCTCCCACTAAATGCCATCAGGTTACAACTGTGGTTGTTTGCTCTTTTTAATTATAGCAGGAATGCTTTTTGAAGCGTGTGATAAGCATTCCACAACTCCCCCTCACTCTGGGGTAGCAGACTCACACAGCAGCACCACTGCGCACCCACAAACACATGCGCAAACATGCAAAATGTACACAAACCCAGTTTGGGAAGTTTTCCCTCTCTCAACATGTGCTAATCAATCTGTTGAGAGCAATCTGTCAGGAAATCTTTAGCTTTAAACAACCCAGTGTGAATAGGGATGAGGCCCTTTCCATGGGGCGGGGCACCGCAAGGCCTGAGCAATAGCTGTCTTTATGCATCCGGGAGTGTCAATAAGGATTATGAGAGTGAGCTTTTATCTCTTCAAACACAGAGACCAGTCACTCATTTAAATGGATGAACAATTCAGGTCTGCTCAATAAATAAAAAAGAATATACTTCCATAAATACATTCAAATCCCAACTCCATTCAAATTCCAGCACCATATGCTTAATTTAAGATCTAATCTCCCTTTTTCTATTTCCACCAATTCACAGAAGGCAAATCTTTGTACACGTAGTTGTTTAAGACCTCAAAGGATAAACACAGACTACCTATTGTTGATGGCAATGCACCTTTATCCTCAACTTAAGACCCACAGTTCCTTTGAGAGTGCTCCTGGCAGATGCTGTATGCAAAGCAGGTGCACTGAGGGAAACATGCCCAACAAAAGAGACATTATTGCATTTCACAACCTCCCAAAAAAACGAGCAGAATATTAAAGGTGACACAACTGTATTTACACATCATTTCAATATACCTAAAATAACCCCATTTCTATCTTGCTCTATCAAATAAAAGAAGGCAATAAAATCTGCCAAGTGAAGAACAAATAAAAGCAAATTTTGACATTTTGCTTTTTGATGCCTTCCATTTATAGGTCAGAGGAAACACCAGCCGACCTCTCATTGTTTTTTAAATGCCATTTTGTAAGGCTGGGAAGCAGGAATTAATTAATGCAAGGGTAGCTTCCACTGTCAAGAGGCAGCACATTAAAATCAATGATTAATAAATTCAAAACACACAACAAACTCAGCTGGGAGATGAAAATAGTATTGTGCGCTCCATAGGAAGCAGCCCCAATGCGGGTCCTCCCACTGAACGAGCCGTCCACTCAGATGGCTAATGGAAAGTAGCCGGTGCCAGCTGTGTGCCTGTGAATAAAATCACTTTAATTAAAGGAATTACAATGGAAAAGGAACCGGGGATGTGTGGAGTAGTATCGACAGGAAACGGCCTCTCATATGTGACACACACATATACTCACACACACACACACACACACACACACACACACACACACACACACACACACACACACACACACACACACACACGCACGCACTATGAAATCCCATAAAGACTTAAAAGAACAGAGTGCCTTTGTGCTCGCATTATTAACTGGGTCTAATCCACACATGCTCTATTGTACTATACAGCTCTAAGATTTACTCCAAATATGTCCCCCTGAGCCTACATTATAAGGGAAGATACAGATACTTTAGTAATGTCTGGGAGCGTGACACCCACTGAAGAACAAAAACAAATGTCTTGAACAAATAACAAATCTCTAGATACAGTTTTATAAGGTATTTGATTTCTTAAGCAAAGACAACAAAATTAATGACAGACAAATATTAGATCCTGCTGGTTTGCCTGAGGGGAAATGGTAATAAGAAAGTTTATTTAAAGTTTTAGTTAACCTTTTATCAAGAATTACGTGAGAGCGAAGCACTTTGCCGCGGATTTTTGGAAGCTCTGGTTCTGCCCCAGACCCACTTTCAGATCTAGATAGAAGTCACACAGACGGTGGCTGTGTGCTTTTCTCTGGGTAAACACATTATTGGGAACATCAGAACTCACAACCCTGTCTCCTTGACATTACATTTATATATTTATATATGTTTTCCCAATTGCATTGTGGTGGCAAATGTAATCGGCAGCTGGATTATGTTCAGAGGCAACAATTTTTGAAGAATGAAGCGCTACATTTATGAATTCTCCAGGAGACGGTTGGGGTGGATCGCAGGCATACAAAGCGCAGGACTGTGACACCAGAGATTCATATTCAGACTCTTGTCTGTGGTTAGGTGTAGGCGAAAGTAAGTATTTTGGTTAAGGTTAGGGAAAGATCTTGGTTTTGGTTAAAAGGAAATAGACATGTCGTGTCTTAAATCACTGTGGATTTTGTGATGCTAGATTGGATATTTTGGTGGAAAAAAAGACATTGTCAGTGAACATTTTACTGATACGTTCAGTATCAACATTTTTGCGAACTGCTAAATACGTAAATAAACAACATTTCTTCATGAAGTTAATAGAAAACGTATTTACTGTTGTAAATTGGTTGTATATAAATGTAATTTCTAGGAGACAAGGTTGGTACTCAAGCGCAATCATTTATCATCACTTATACCACAGCATCAGCCTGGAGTTTATGATCGGATTACATTTATGCCCACTGTCAAAATTGTGGGACATATGAACAGCTGCTGATGGAGACGAGTTGCTTAAAGGAGGAGAGACTGACTACTAACCAGAAAGTTAACCAGGAAGCAAGTAGTCAGTGTTTCAGAGGTTGCTGATACCATGTACAATGAAATGGATTGGCTATGTGAGGCTTTACTTGGGCAAGGCAGTGCTATGAGCTAACTTCAGCATGCTAATATGGTCTCAATGACATTACTAACGTGCAGATTTTTTGTTTACAGGTATAATGTTTACCAAGTTCACCATCTTAGGTTAGCTGTAAGCATGATAACATATGGCAATTAGCACTAAACACATAGTTCAGCTGAGCAGAATGAGAATGTCATCAGTTTTGTAGGTATTTGGTCATAAATATAAAGGTATTGGACAGATTAAACATTTGACCTGGTTATGGTGCCAGATGATGTTTAAGGGGTCACCAAAGTTATTATAATTCATCCTGTGGTGACCAGTGATGTTACAAAATTTAATGGCAATCCACTCTATAGTTGTTGAGATATTTGAGTCTGGACCAAAGTGGTGTACCGATCACTGTCACAATGAAGGCATAAAGTGCCCACAACAAGTCCTCCAACTTATATGACCATAAAGGTTGTTTGACCCTAGCCTCAGATAGAAGCCATAGGAGCGTACCAGCAGCAAGCGTACCAGACCGTCATCGTCAAAGTAGCAATAATAAAAACATGGTTAAAGTATGGAACAGTCACGTATTGGTTAGGTTTAGGCACAAAAACTACGTGGTTAGGTATAGTCCCAAAAACTCTTTGATTTTGTTTGGGAAAAGATCATGGTTTAGGCTAAAATAAATACTTCCTTAAGGTTAGAGGACCTTCATCAACATGGTTACAATAATAAACAGGCAGTTAAAGTTATGGAACAGTCAAGGATAAAAGAAACAACGTTGATACACTGTGTCACAAAGGTGTCACGAACAACAGTCTCCTGGTTGGAAATCCTGTTTTGGCAACTTACTTATTTGCTCCTGTCCTAATTACTAAGGCCACTAGAGGTCACCTAAGAATAAAAACATAATTAGAGTAATAAGCTGCTTGTACTATGGTCGTCCTTCAGGAAGGTTCTCCCATCTCTCTAGAGGACTTCTGAAGCTCTGTTAAGAGTGACCATTGGGTTCTTGGTCACCTCCCTGACCAAGGCTTTTCTTGCTTGGTTACTCAGTTTGGCCGGACAGCCGACACTAGGAAGAGTCCTGGTGGTTCCAGAGTTCTGCCATTTCACAATTATTGAGGCTACTGTGCTCCTGGGACCACTCAAAGCTTTAGATTTGTTTTTTATACCCCTGCCCTGATCTATGCTACAATTTTTATCGTGTAGGTCTACAGAGAGTTCCTTGGACTTCTCGGCTTGCTTTTTGTCTTGACATGCAGTGTGAATTGTGGGTCCTCATATACACAGGTGTGTGCCTTTCTGAAGTATGTCCAGTTGAATGAATTTGCTACAGGTGGACTCCAGTCAAGTTGTAGACACATCTCAAGGATAAGTAAAGCAAAGAAGATGCATCTGACCACAATTTGGAATGCCATAGAAAAGGGTCTGAGTACTTTTATAAATAAGAGATTTCAGTTTTTTATTATTGAGTATAGATTGATGGGAAAAAATGCCAATTTATCCATTTAAAATTAAATCTACAACACAATAAAGTTTGCAAAAAAATGATGGGATCTGAAAATTTTCTGAAGCCACTGTATATTTGATGAGCTACATACTGTCAGTCAGGAAGTATTGATAGGCTTAAATTCTAGATGTGTGAATGAGACTCACTTCTGTGACATGATCAGCTGACATTGGATCATTGAACTAGAGAAGACTCCTCGCTTTGCTGGAGTTGTTGGAACTGTGTCAGCTACCAATCTAGTGCAATTGAACATTGGTTCTCAAGTTTTTTTGATAATAACAATGTACCCCTTTTGAAATATTTTTTCAGCCAAGTACCCCCTGACCGGTGCAAAACATTTTTGGTAGAAAAAAAAATTCCTAGACAAAGAGGTACAACACAGCACTCACAATCAGTGTCTGGTTTATTAAACAACAACCTTGAGACTGAAAAACCCTTAAATGCTACATTTCAAACGTTTAGAATCCATTAATAAATTCATGGCAAACCAATTTTTGTTATCATGCAATGACACCAAGACTTGTGACTTAAGCATTGTAGTTGCATTGAACTAAGTCTTTTTATAATTTGCACTTACAATTTAGTGAGAAACGCGGGCTCGTGCTTCACTGAGGATCTTTGTGGTTTTCGGTGGCAGGGAGGCAACTGCAGTGATCAAAGTCTTTTCCAGGCACTGTGTGTTTTGTTATCGGTCATGCAGAAAAAGAGGCCTCACACAAATGCATGGATCCAAGGGGTAATAGCTCAGGGTGCTCCTTTTCATACACACACAAAACTATGCGAGAGCGGATGTGTCAAACTACATCTGTAGGCCACAGTCAGATGACACATCCAAGAGCTTTTCCTGATGACTGACAGGCAGCTTTCTTCTGTTTGCTTCAGCGAAGAGAAATGGGTTTCTCACCCAATCCAGCTGTGCAGATTTCTCCTCCATGTCAGGGAAATAAGAAAGAAAACCACCAATCAAGTTGGCCATATGTCCTTGTCCAGTGATTGACTTCACTGGAGCTATCGCCGCATCTTCACTGGAGAGTAAAGCATCCACCTGAGGAAAGCAGGTGAAATCCCAATCTGCAAGTGCCATTTTCCATAGCTCTGCTTTCTTCAGGAAACAACCCACCTTGTAATACAGGTTCAGAATGCTGGTTTCCTTGCCCTGCAGACACACATTCAGTTTGTTCAGTTTGCTGAATATATCTGCCAGACAGAACAGATTTGCAAGCCAGTCTGTGTCCTCAAACGAGGTGGCATGGAGCGATCCCTGCTCTGACAGAAAGGTGCGCACTTCAGACTGTAATTCCAACAGCCTGTTGAGTGTTCTCCCTCAAGAGAGCCAGCACACTTCTGTGTTTAGTAGCAGTTGTGTGTGCTCAGCTCCCATGTTTTCACAAAGGCGGCGAAACATCTAAGTGGAAATGGCGAAACATTAAGTGGCTTTTGACTTAATGAAGTTTATTACCTTGATGCTGTCGTTCAAAATGTCATGCAACACAGGATTAATTTCCTTGGACGCCAGTGTTTCCCTGTGAATGACACAGTGAGTCCACTGCACTTTAGGGTTTTTGAATTTGTGCCATGAGCCCTTTCACACAACTTGTCATTGACACAGCTGCGTCAGTACAGACAATAGTGCAGGTTTTCCATGTCAGACCGTATTCATAGAAGAATGCATTAACAACATTAAAAATGTCTTCTCCTGTTGTTTTCCCCTCCACACCCCCCACAAGTATATGTTCACAAATGGCGTCAGCATCAATGTATCTCATGAAAGCAATAAGCTGTGCATTTCCTCTGACATCTGTCGATTCATCAAGCTGGAGTGAAAAGGAATCGCTGAGTTTTCCCACAACTTGATCAACAATGTCAGTTCTCATCGTATCTATTCTGCAGCAAATGGTGTGCTTTGACAAAGGTAAAGTTTTTAATTTATCTGCTGCATTTTTGTCCAGAATAGTCTCAGCCAAAACAACAGCTGCTGGAAGTAATAAAAAAGCCTCAAGTGCTTTGGCTGATGTTGTGGATAAAACTCTGGTGGCTTACCACCACATTACATTACTATTTTGTTTTACACTTACTGGTTTTTTTCTATGTCGTTGGAGGTGCGCTGCCTCCATGCAACTGTTGGCTAATTTCTCCCCTCAAAAAAAGCGCAATGCCTTGGGAGGTTTGCAGCTTGTTAGGGTAAATTCCATCAAAACATATTCTTTCTGATACTGATGGTATTTTGTTGCCTCTTTTTTCACTTTCTTTTTCACTTCTGTCTCCGTTTTTTCAGCTGTATTGCTGCTATGTTTCAACCAGGAATCCATTTTCTTGATTTTCGTCTGTCATTCAGTATCAAAACTGGGAATTATGCATGACTGATATTTTTTAAATTTAAGAAAAATCTCAGGCACGCCCTGCAGTACTCCAAAGTACCCCTAGGGGTACTTTCTACCTTGAGAAACACAGCAATAGGACAATAGTTTTACAGAGTGATCTTTCCTCACAAATGAACTAAATGGCTGGTTTTGCAAATGTGTATCTGGTTAACTGCCCCACCTCCCTTAAAGAGCATCGAACAGCCACTTCCCGGCACTTGTCCCTGGGAGATTCCGACGCAGTGGATGAGGATATGATGCGCCCAAATAATCCAGCTGATTATTCCCTCATGCTACATCAGCATGTGCAAGCATAATACTAGCACTATGGAGCCTTGTATGTAGCTGACTGCCAGAAAAAGCAGTGATTGAACAGAGCTTAACCATCTGCGCTACTCTTGCATAAATACGCATGGAAATGTAGCACAAGCACCAAAAACTTAGCTTAGACAATGGAGCGGTGATTCCTAGCATCTCAGCGGAGAGAAAACATTTGAAGAGCCGATCTCAAACCACCACCCTACGGATGGGAAAGCTCCTGCCACAGCACCAAGATGTACGTCTACCAATCAGAATGTTGGAGCACTGGCTAATGCTACCGGCAGCAACAGCAGAAGGGAATGCGAAGCAAACACGGTAAATCACTCCGTAAACCCCCTGAAGTGACGTAATCGGGCTAATATGGCAAGTTGCTTTCAAAATGCTATGATCAGGTTAATGTGGCTTTTGAAATGCTGTCAGTAGCGGTGGCGGCAGTGGCATCAAGCAGCAGCATAGCTTTCGGGTGAGTAGTGTGTACAGGCATGCAGCAAAATAATGAGCAGAGCACTGTCGGCTTAAGTACACTGTCATGATTAAAAGGGTGTGTCTGATACATGTTGCAGGGAAAAGAATATGTATAGCAGCATACTTTGGACAGGCTGCCTGAAACTAGCTCGCAGGCTTTGCTTCATTAGTTTAGAGTAAGTGAGAAACATGAATTTTCAGATAAATATAAGTATCTTGGACTCTTTCTAGGTTGAAGTGTGTATTTTTTATATGGTGTATCAGTTCTACAGACTCCACAAGCAGGGCTTTTGGCGGTATTACTGGAAAAAAATCAGTATCAAACATGTGTCTGTCCTGCCTACCTCTGTAAGGTAAGACAGGACAACCCCACAGTCCTCTGTGTCAGGGATATGGGGTTATAAAAGGTTCTGCGAACTTGTTTATACTAGGGCAATTAGATACTTTTTGGGAGTTCAGAAATATGTGACTGTTTTGTCAGTTAATGGAGGTATGGGGTGGGAGTCCTGTGAGATCAGATGGAAGGCCAGCAGGGTCAGCTTGTGGAACAGGCAGCTGGGTTTACCAACCAGTAGGGTTGCTACTAAAATATTTTATTGGGATTTTTCCATTTGAGATGAATGAGCATCTGAAATATTGGACCTACTTCAATAATGAAGATTTGAGGAAAATTATCTGCAAAAACTAATGTGGAGGTGGAAGAGTTCAAATACCTTATGAGGGCTAAACACGTACAAACATTGTCACGAGAAATCCAGCCAGTAGCAAAATTTGGACATATTGTTTATTTAGGAAAGTTTATAAATGTGAAAAATATGTTATTATAATTTGCCTACAGGGTAAAAGATCAGGCTGTGCACAGATAGGATGTGGTGCTGTACACTACTATAATATATTGAAACTAGGAGATACAGAGGTGTGGTTGAAGATGGAAGGATCTGTGAATACTTGGAACTGAACAAAGCAGAAAATTAAATGAATTTTATTCCCTCCTGTCCATTATATCATGATTTGCAGCAAACAATGTTTGAAAAAGTTCATACAGGTAACTGTTTTTAATGGCTGATAAGTGTATGATCTGAATCAGATATACAGTGTTTTAACTGACATGAACTGTTGGATAAATGTGGATTTTGTTTTGTTTCAGTTAGGTTTGTTTAAATTATTATCTTTATATTTCTGACTTGTGTATATATTTGTTTAATTTTCATTGATGGAGATCTCCTGGGACATTATATGTAGGCCGTTCATATTTGAATTTGGTCAGCATATTGTACTGTTAGATGCTGGTGGGTTTACATAACAGAATAACATAATATGATTGATTTGCTGTATTAATAATTCCATGAAGCATAGGTCATGTAAATGGCCTGACAAGGAATAAAACTATTAATTCATTTACTATATACTATATATATATATATATATATATATATGTTTATATATATATAATAAACAGAGAGAAACAGGATGACAGGGGTCACTGAATGGTTGATGAGTATGAAAATGATGTGAATCATGTGCTGTGGCCTTTGCAGCCGCCAGATCTCAACCCAGTTGAAAAACTATGGGAAATTTTGGACTGAGGTGTTAGACAGCGCTCTCCACCAACATCATGGAATCACAGAATGAGGGAGGATCTTTTGGAAGATGGTGTTCATCCCTCCAGTTGAGTTCCAGAGACTCGTAGAACCAAGGCGCATTGAAGCTGTTCTGGGGGCACGTGGTGGCCATAATATAGTACTGACAGGATGCATCCTTTACTATCTATCATGAAAGAGTGGAAAGTGCATTTTTGATGATTCAACACCAAAACATACACACGTTTCATGTAATCAGTGTTTCACTTCATGGTGGTCATTCTTATATCATCATTATTATTATTATAAATTTAAAAGACTTAAACAAACAACTCAGAAAACATACAATATAATAGATATTTTATACAGCAGACATTCTGACTTGCTATAGCAGGAAAAGCTCAGGTGTTAGTAACAACATTATTAATAATTGTAGTCCATTTAGGTGTGCCAGTTTCAGTCCATGACATTGGTGCAAAGTGGCTCAATGACATGACTTACTGTGACACTGAAAAGAACAGAATCACCATTATTGTCATGAGTTATATATCTGCTTTTCCTGCTATGACAAATATCTGGCATGAAATAGGTCTGTACACTGGGAAATTTATGCAGGGGGACAAATTATAATTGGTAGAGGGAGAGCTAAGTGATGACTGTCAGAAATAGGCCAGTTAAATAAAATTAATCAACACATCTTGTGCATTGAGAACAATCCGATGCAATTAAATACGTCGGTTCTGAAAAAAAAAGTGCCGCTGTGAATCATAAGTCCATTTTTGTTAAATTTGTCAGAGAGGTGTTTAGTTAATGGTGTGTTAAAAGCATACATTTCTCTCACAGACACACATGGATTTTGGTTGTTAATTATGCAAAATTCCATTTTTCCAGGTGTCCTGTCAGAGGAGAAGACCATACGGCCTCTCCGAGGGGATATGTGGTGCATCCAGTCTTCCTGTGTTAAATAAGAAGAGCCACAAGAGGGCGGCAGACACGCATTTAAAATAGCACGACAGACCGACCAGTATATACTGTACATCGAGAGTCCCTGAGGATTTCCACACAGACATGTCTCTCACAGTCTAAGGGTACCTGAAACCATGCGGGATTTTCATACGGCAGCTGCAGCTGCCATGTTTGCGCTTACCATACAGAATAAGATAAACGTATCCCTTTGAGTTTTTGAAAACAGCAGTTGTGGGCCTTGTTACAGCCAATCTCTGAATCAGCCTAAGTCAATAAAATATTAAAGAGTAAGAGAAGAGAAACTAAGTCAGCTGGTGACATCAAAGTGTCTACTAATATACACTGGAGCAACTTGTTTACATGGGTTGATTGCAAGTCCCTGTGGGAGGTCTGGCCTGGTTCTAACTCCGCTCAGTGAGAGCAAACAACAGCAATGGCAGTGTCAACATACACAGAAGAAACTAACCACTGGAGACAAACAAGTCTAGATCTATGCCGGTGGTTAACAAGAACCTCAATGTAGTTCCCGGTCCAGTGCCTGTGGGGCTATTCACAGTCTCCGTGCTTGTTTGCAGAGCTGGTTCTTGTGTGCCAGTGGACAAAGCCCAAAGAGGTGTTTCACAAAGGTGGCTCAGAAAAGCGGGGATTATTTTCAACAGCTGAATTAGCCAAACAAACTGAACCATGAATAATCGGTTTCATAAAGCCATGCCATGTCTCTGCGTCTGTTTTTCAGCTAGGTGAGGTATGCTAGTTGCCGTCCGAGGAACGCTAGTGGTTAGGCTTAGAATACGAAGATGTAGGAACAGTAGAAAGAGATTTCCAAATATTAGGTAAGGCTAAGGCATCTATATAAACAAGCGTGGGAATTATTATGTCTCTCTCTCTGTCTCTTTAGTGCAAGAGTCAGTCTTTTTTCTTTTATGACCGATGATGAACAGGATACACATAAAACAAGTTAAAAGTAATGCCAGACTCTTTCTGCTGCCAAAGCAGAGAAGGAAAGAAAAGTAATTAAAAAGTAGTTGTTTGTTCCAAGTATCAGCAGTAGGTCTCCCTGTTTTATGCTGAGCTGCAGTGATGGAATAAGAAGTACACTGGCAGGAATCCCTTTGCGAAAAAATGATTTTTTTTGCGCAATTAAGACACAACTATAATCATCATTATGTATTTAGGATTGTAAACTATCGCTCTGTTTTTTAGAATCTCAGTTTTAAAACCAGAGTGAACATCGAAAGCCTGGAACAGCAAAGTGATTCTACTGAGCTCTAAAATATCTATGGCTTTTTATTACACTTCACTTTATTATAAACTCAGTACTTTTCTCCCTGTCAGGATCCTGTAGGAATGACGAGTCAGTTTTTTCCAGTGATCTGATGGGTCAGTAGCTGAGGCTTTACGTTGCTGAAATAAGCCTGGTTTAAATGGTAAACTTGCCTTATGAAACACCCCTGAAGACTGTTCCAGTTTTGATGAGATTACTTAATTGACATAAAGGTAGGAGGCTCACAAGATCACAGTGGAAGACACCTTTCTTTCACTTTATTCTCCTTGTTGCTGTGTTTTTTTGTTTGTTGTTTATATAATGTACAAAAATAAATGAATGGAATTATGTCCTTCACATGCAGAACACACAAGAGTTAGCGTATTATATGGAGCAATTTCACCGCTGTGTACGTGAACATTGCGAACTGCGATGTATATAAGAAGGCTGTTCGCAAATGTGGTAACACCGCAAATTTGTTTGACACATTACCAAAAAAAAAAAAAACACAAGAGAGAGAACTTGGAGCTGCAACAGAAAAGAAGGGAGGACGAGCATCAAAATGTAGCCAGACCCTCCAGAGTTCACTAGGCATAGGATTCCCATGTAAGCTGCCATATGCAAAATACCTTATTATTTTGTTATTTCACAGGTGATTCCCCAAGAGCGCAGGATATTACAAGAAACCTTGCAGAAATGATGGTAAACGACTTTGAAACTCTCTCATTTATTGATGATGATAGTTTTATTAGTTTCATTAAGACCCTTGATCAAGATTCCAAGTAGGTTAGAAGTGAAAATTATAGTAATGTATGAAGAATGCAGCTCAGAAAATCTCTCAATGGTGAAAACTAAAGCCCTTTACACACTGCACAAAAATCCCACTAACACCCACTGACATCTGGCTATTTTATTCAGTGGGAAAGGGTACAATCGTCATTCATTCCCGGGTCAAATCGGTTCCAGCTCCGATCGGCAGTGATGGCAGCATTACAACCGGGTGGACATGCAAATTTTCGCCCCTTTTCTGGCACGATGTTATGACACACGTCAATAACCAGGAACTTTTATTGTTTCTTTCAGTCTACGGGAATAACGTGCAACGGCGAATGCAACATTGCAAGGTGCAACTTTGGCAAGACAGCAAGGTTAGAGTAAGTAAGTACCTGTCGTAACATAGTCACTGGCCTCCATGCTGCTTTCTACTGTTTACTAACCCTGCTTTCCAGCACACCAGAGGAAAACAGAAAGGCGAACTCATCTACTGGCAGTGGCAAAGGAGTCAATCACCTTTTTTTAGCGGGTTTACCCGCATATACTCGCTAATTTTGGTGTACAAAGGTTATAAGTGGTATTCACAACAGACATGTGGACATCAAGAGTCACAGTGGCTGATTGAAATTTCATTAAAACAGGTAGATGAGGGCACATGTCCTTGAACCACATTCACAGGACAGCACACTGCTGAAAATGTTTGCTCGAATTAATATTGGGGAATAACTACCAAAGTTCACGCCGTAATGACAGATGATAGTGCCAACATGGCAGAAAAGCAGATTGGATGCACTATCCATGTTTTCCACACCCTATAGGTTTAATTGTGAAAGACTCCTTTACGGCTCTTCCTGATCTACTTCACATACAGGAGAAATACAGTGCCACAGTAGTTTTCTTTCATCACAGCATAAAGGCACTAGAGAGGCTGAAAGAATCCAGAAACAGATGGAACTTCCAGAACACAAACTGATACAAGCAGCTGAAATAAGGTGGAGCTCTGGTATCCTACATGTCTGAGAGTATGCGTGAGCAGAGGGAAGCTGTTACCACAGTCCTCCGTCTTCTTGGAGAGAGCTCACTGTGCTTAAGTGAGGAAGACAGGTCCTTTATCAGCGTGTCCATTGAAGAAGGAACAAGAGAGATGGCATCTAAAAATACATGTTTCAGTTTCAAAAGCGACTCCCCCTTGTGAGACTACTTTTGAGAGGAACTGCACTTTGTGAAAAGGTAGCAAGGGAGCTACAGAGCTGTCACTGCAATGCCAACATCATTTTAGATGTACTGAAATGTTTTATGGTCTTGCTATCAGCACTTTCTTGGAGACAAGATTTAGAAACCTTGCATTCTGTGACCGGGAACAATTTGGACTCATGAAAGGCTGACTCAGCCCCTGATTCTACCTCATGCTCTGTCTCAACAATTGTCAAGATTTGTCTCTGGACTCTCTTGTTCCCTCTAGTACAATCATCTTTCATACTCCATCCGCCCACCGGATGTCCCTGGACTTTTTTCCTGTCTCCATATACACCTGCTCACTTGTTTTCCATTCTTAATTACCTGAGCTTCCCTGCCCACTTACGCACCTATCCCTCATCTCCCTCATCTGCCCCCTAGTATTTATACAAGCCCTTTTCCCCAAATGAATGTCAGATTGTTTATTTTTGTTCCGACGTGTTTTCCTATGTTCTTGCTATCTTTGTGCATTAACCCGTTGCCTGTACCTGCTTATCTATCCATATGTCTACAAGCCTGGCCCTCTTCATTTGATCTATTAAAGTTCTTTCACTGCTCCTACCTTCCTGTGTGTATGTGCTTGGGTCCTCGCTGCCTGAGCTACTACCTTCAGCTGTCACAACAATGGATATTGTGACTACATCAAGCTTTCCTGCAGGGACTGCTTCAGCTGCACCTGCAAGGTGCAAAGTGCAGGGGAAGAGTTTGACTCTTAAGTACTTGCTTCTCAGCAGCAGTGTACAGTCTTCAATGAAATGTCATAAATCTCAACAGAGGAAGTCCTTTCGCGTGACCAAGACCCAGTAATTTGGCGGAAAAAAAATTAAAAATCCCCTTCGGAAAGCAATCTAGTCAAAAGTTGTATGGGAATTACTGCTTCTTCTGTCACCTTTGAAAGGATCAGGTCAATGTTATTTCCTTTTTCCAGGTTCTTGCTGTGTATTCCTTGGCAGTGTTGTTGCGCAAAGTTTGATAGGGTGGAAGAAGAGATAGAAATAATAAGGGGAATCTTCTCCTCATCAAGTTACATCAGAAAAGAAATCTTATCAGAATCATCAGTCATGGAAATACAGTTAGGTACTACAGTTAAGTATTTGAACCGTGACACAATTTTCGTAATTTTGCCCCTGTACACCACCACAGTGGATTTGAAACAAATGAATTTAGATGTGATTGAAGTGAGACTTTCAGCTTTAATTCATTTAAAATATTGCATTAACTGCTTAGGAATTATAGCAATTTTTATACATAGTCCCTCGTTTTCAGAGGCTCAAAAGTAATTGGGAAAACCAATATAATTAGAAATAATTATCAACTTTACAAGGATTCTTTCTAATACTAGAAATTCTTTGCAGTCAATGACTGTCTGAAGTCTGTAACTCATGTACATCACCAGATGCTGACTTTCCTCCCTTGAGATATTTTGCCAGGCATTTACTGGGCCACCTTCAGTTGCTGCTTGTTCGTGAGTCATTCTGCAATAGGTTTTGTCTTCAGCAAGTGAAAAGCATGCTCAGTTGGGTTGACGTCAGGTGACTGACTTGGCCATTGAAGATTATTCATCGTATTTGCTTTGAGAACCTTTTGAGTTATTTTCACAGTATGTTTTGGGTCATTATCCATCTGTACTGTGAAGCACTGTCTTATCAGTTTTGCAGTATTTGGCTGAATCTGGACAGATATTATAGACCTGCACACTTCAGAATTCATCCTGCTGCTTCTATCAGCAGTCACATCATCAATAATCACCATTGACCCAGTTCCATTGGCAGGCATACTGTACATGCCCATGCTACAAGACTGCCTCCATCATGTTTGACCGATGATGTTGGATGCTTTGGATCATGAGCTGTTCCTTTCCTTCTCCATACTCTTCTCCTCCCATCATTCTGGTACAAGTTAATCTTGGTTTCATTTGTCCAAATAATCTTGTTCCAGAACTGGGCAGGATTTTTAGATGTTTTCTAGCAAAGTCTCATCTGGCCTTTCTGTTCTTGAGTGTTACCAGTGGTCTGCACTTTGTGGTAAACCCTCTGTATTTACATTCATGAAAGTGTCTCTTGATTGTAGACTTTGACAAAGATGCACCTGCCTCCTTGAGTGTTCTTGACCTGGCTAGATTTTGTGAGGGGGGTTTTTCTTCACCGAGGAAAGAATTCTGTGATCATCCACTTTATTTATGTTTTCTGGTCTTCCAGCCCTTTTAGTGTTACTGAGCTTAACAGTGCATTTCCTTCTTTTTAAGAATGGACCAAATTGTTGATTTGGCTACTCCTAAAGTTTCTGCTATCTGTCTGATACATTTTTGTTTTTTCAGCCTAATGATGGCCTCCTTCATTTGCATCGACATCTCTTTGGACCACATATTGAGAGTTTCCGTTAACAGCTACCAAATGCAAATTCAGCACTTTGAATCAACTCCAGACCTTTTGTCTGCTTAATTTGTCATGAAATAATGAGGGAACAGGTCACACCTGCCCATGAAACTGATTATCATTCAGTCTGAAAATGAGGGAATATAAAAATGGCTGTAATTCCATAACGGGTAATGTGAAATTTTTGTTTAACCCTCCTGAATCAAGGCTTAAAGTCGACACTTCAACCACATCTTGATGGCTTTGTTTCAAATCCATTGTGGTGGTGAACAGAGGCAAAATTACGAAAATTGGGTCAGTGTCCAAATACTTATGGATCTAACTGTACGTCGTTGACGCCAAAGAAAAAACATGGTCTCTGCATTAAAAAGAATACGGTAATGCGAATGCTTCATGAACTGAATCCCCACAGAACCCTGTCTCTGACACATTGTAAATTTATTGTACCTACAGTAGGGGTGGGCAGATTGATCCCTAGAGTATCATACAATTGATACCACGTTTTGTTTTGAGTATAGATACCAGCATCACCTAGATCAATACAAAGAGAAAAACATGGATCAGTCTCCCCTCTCCATTGTCTCTGCAAACCACAGTGGGGATCCTGGATAACTGGTCTCATGCAGCTGGTTATCACCTGTATCTGTTATCACTGGGGTTTACAGCTACGAGCGGAGGAGGCGGGTTGTTACCCGTTACTTTACAAGCCACACAATCAGAACCATGAATCAAGTACTGAGATGAGATAAAACGGTATTTAGTAGTGGTTAAATGTCCAAATTTGGTTTTTCAGTTCCTGATATGTTTCCAATGATTGTGGCAATGATTTGCACCCATACACAACCAACCCTCAGCACACACTACACATACATACGCACACACACACACACAAACACTCTCTCTCTCCCAAATTTACAAATCCTGTCCATTTAATGCATGTTTATTTGTTTTATGCCAAAGTCAGAGAAGAATGAAGCCAATTAATTTGGAAAACAGAAATGTTTGACTAATTAAACTACAATGAAAGTTCAACATGAAAGAACCAACTGCAACAAAAGTCGGTACATCCTTCATTACTGAAAATTCCATATGTTTATTTCTTTTAATGTTGTCCTTGTCCATCTTTATTTTGATGACAGATTCTGGCTGTGGATGATACCAGTCTTACACAAATCTGTGGAGAGATGTTCTGCCATCCTTCACAGACGATTCTTTTCAGATGCTCTTTGCTGGAGGGATTTTGTTGCTCTACCTTCTGCTTTAAAATCCTCCATAGTTGTTCTACTGGGTTCAAGTCAGGGGACATACTTGGACAGGTCATAGTTTTCACTTTTTTTTCCTCTTTACAAACTCTTGTTTTGATTTTTTTCATTGTGTTCGGGATCAAGGTCATGCTAGAAAATTCCTCTCCTGCCAAGCTTCTTGAGTATCATTACTTATTACTTAAGTATTAGGGTATAAAAACTTGGATTCGTGTTGCCATCTTTAATGTCATCTCCCCTGCACCTTTTGCACTCATGCAGCCCTGTATCAGTACACTCCCACCTCCATGTTAAGTTTGACTTAATGCAGCGTCCTTCACACTGACTGATCAGTCACTGAAACACCATGTTGCCACTACTGCAACTGTGTTTCATCTTATGTTCAGTAGCCTATTGATGCTATTGTACCCTCTCCCATCTTTATGAAGTCTCACAATCTGCTTTCTTAATCGTTCGGGCTGTTCCTTTCCATGTGGAGCCATGGTGCATTAGACACAACCCAGGCCAAAACTGAGAAAGCTGTGGTGAAGTTATTTTATAACCTTGTTCATGCAATTGACCTTAAAGGCGACCTATTATGCTAATTTCCAGCTTTGTATTTTTATTTTGGGAATCCACTTAAGTAGCTTTGCATCATTCACAATTTAAAAAAAAAATCCTTATTTATCGTAATTAAAGCAGAAAGAACCATTGGAAACCGTTCAGAACAGTCTGACAACTGAGCTCACGGGTATTACTTTTACATACATTTACCTGATTATTTGAAACTTTGGCCATGTTTGATATATACATCTAGCACTGTAACATTATACATATGACAGAAAATAAGGAAAAGCATAATAGGTCCTCTTTAACTGGAAATCACAGATGTAATAATTGCTGGTGTGATCACAGGTATAATCACTTTTGTTGCACTGAGGTCGTACTTTGGGACCCATATTTTTAAGGTTATCAATCTAAGCTGGTAGTTTTTAATTATACACAAGATGAAAATACTCTACATATTTTAAATGAAAAATAATGCATTAATTGTCGGATGACACAGTTTTGAATCACTGAACATTTTAGTGATATTGACCAGGGGTGTACTCAGTTTTGTTGTATTCTTGTTGTTGTATTTGTTTCCCCGCCCTATGCCCGCTGATGGTTTCACGCGTCTGAATTTGTTTCAGAATACCGTGAGTCAGGAGCCTCACCCATCCCAGAGTTGTGGGGGAAAGCGTCCAGCCTAGATTGACATCATACCTGTGATGGTGGCTGCCTTGCCTCTGGAACAGATGAGCTTATGAGACCTCACAAAATGTACCCATTACCTGAGTAGCGTAGCATAACGCAACACACAATTCACACTGCTCATCAGGAGGGAAACAGCGGAATCTACCTTTAAAAGAAGGATTATGAAAAACTGGCCTGTATTAATACAAGACTGAGCTATAGATTACAGTGAGGGACTGATTTACTTCAATACTTAATATACCGAGGGTGTCATTGTTGAACTGTACTTAGTAAAATCATTAAAATTTTTGTATGTTTTAAATTATTTTTATATTAGATAATAATTTAAGTGTTATATTCTCACTACAGTTAACTTCTACTGGATTAATTATAGATACCTAGAATATTTTATTTTCATCCAAAATCTTAATTATTTGGCTTAATTTTGTTTTATCTTTTGTTTCGAAGCCTATTCCCTCTACTTAAAAAAAAGAGAGAAAAAAAGAAAGGAGGGAATCAGTGACCACTTTTATTCATAGTGAGAGACCTCACCTTATAATTGTTATTGTTAAACCAATTTCTTTTTTTTTTAATACTGGATATAATCCACATACACTCACTTTTCCGTTTATTAGGTACACCTAAATAAAACTAAATGATCCAACATTTGAATCAACACCTCTTTAACACAGTTTCAACAAAAACTGAACATTGAAACTATCATAAAAGTAGGGATTAATTACAGGACAACTGAGTGTATATCTGACAAGTTACATGTTTTTTTTTTCCATACTTTCATCACTAGAGGGCACCCTGACACTGTGTAATGATCCCTGCTGACGGGGTACAGGCAGGTCAGACTTCCAGAGGACACATATTAAGAGTGATGCTGTGTAAGTAACTAAGTTGTGTGCATATGAATGGTGAGAGGGGCTATGAAGACTGTTTTAGGAGTTTAAAAACAGGTTATCCTTTATTCCTGACTGGGTTTTGTCATTTTTGAAGGGCTAAGGATTTGTACTGTGCATATTGTAATAAAACCATAGCGTAATTTTATTTCTTTATACAGCACATAATATTAATTATTATGTATTATTAATACAAATTTGATGACGAAGTTTAATACCGTCATGAAATTATTGACAGACTCGTAACCCCATGAAGCCTCATTCAGAAGCCAAAATGTACTGTACACGGTGTGGGGGCCAACAACATCTTCAGACTAAGCAGATTGTCTCCTCTGTTTCAAGACAAGGTGTAACTCTTTGTACCAAGGTGTGTGGCCTCAAAAGCATGACTCAAACTTCGGGCAGGTGGAGCTAAACAGCCGACTTGGTTGAAAAACAAGGCGGCGGTTGTTAACAGGCAGGCAACCGATGTAGGCAAAAAACACCAAGGAGGACGCCGGCCGGCAGGCAAAAACGGGGACATTTTATAAGTCATGAACAGAAGCCTGATAGCATGAACACAGCTGAAACGCTAATCGCAGATTTGGCAGATGACCGGGGAAAGGGAACCACCTGTTAAACCCTGTTGGTCAATGCTCTTGGCTTCTCGATTGCCATGGATCAGTAAAGCTCCAGGTCCGAATTGTGCCAGGGGGCTTGGACCTCGTTACACTTGCCTCCAAGTCTAGTTATCATCATCATCATCATTATTCCAACAGTAAAAGTAGTTGTACAGACAAAACATTTGATAGTGTGTGGTAGAATTTACTGAAATGCATAGGAATAATTGCTGAATATCTGCTAAACTGGCTTTTGTAATAACTCATGAAGGTTGCTGTAACCTTTGACACCAGACTGTCCAGTCGTGAAGACTGTAGTGTCTCAGTGTCTGAGGAAAAGCACTTTGTAAACTGTTCTTACTGGATTTTTTAATTTATTTATTTATTTTTTATATAATAGAAATCGTGGTGAGTCTATAATAAATGTAAAAGCATTTTTTCTGATAACTCACTAACTGTACATAACACATTCAAATACTCTATATCCAGATTTTTCCTATATTGAGCTGCACCCTGTCGTATAGGCAATGGCAGTTTCCGCATATAATTATTTTTTTGCAAATTTGTGAAATATGCAAAAGCCTCTTTTTTGTACTGTAGTTTTTTGACTCAGGCGACAACTCAGGCGTCGAAATATTCTCTGGACCCTCATTGTCAATAATTATCTAGCACATTTTAAATTTTGCAATCACTAGCTACATGACTGATCATTGATGGCATAGTGTCATTTTGGTAGAACACTGTATCTCACTGAATCTCACTGAGAAAAGGTCAAAATTGCACGAGATTTAAGTAGATTTAAGTACCTTACCCATGAGTTGCTGACTTACCATGCCAAATTTGGAGTAAATCCACGGCTAGTGGGCACTGCAACATTTCTTTAAGATTAAATCACCAATACAGTTTTCAATTTTTACCATAATTGCTACGCACATCCCGTATACGCTCCAGATTCAGCATGTCATATTCAGCCAAACAGTGGAACTGTGACATTTATTCAAAAGCTTCTTGATAAAGAATTCTTCCTAGTTTACAAATACTTGCTGCAAATGACACCAGCATTCACATGTTTATGCAGAATATGTCTGCATGTATAATTTCCTGTCAATTTTAGTGAAAAACAAAGGATGTTTCATAATTATAATCCATTAAAAATAAGAAACTGACAAAGCTCTCATTTAATTTGTGGTGACTGCCGCCCTCTGCATTTGTGTGTGTTAAATATGTTGGTCTTCTGAGGTCACTGCACACTGCTTGTTGTCCTGGTTCTGCAGACCAGGGTGATAAGATAATGGTTAATAACACAGCTTTACCTTTATTATGGGTTCAAGACCCAGGCATTGCAGCTTTGCAGATAACTGGCAGACTGAGGAAGACCTGATCTGAATAGGAGAGACGGCATAAAGTACATCCCACACTGGGTGGCGCAGCTCTTATATATGGAAATCTGACCGAGTCTAGCCATTACCTTTACAACCCAAAGTTAAGAGCGGGAGGCAGAGTTGCAGTCCTCCTGCAGACGGCTTCCATTAGATCAATTAAACTAAACTCAAATATAACTCATTCGAAAGCCTGGTTACACACTTAACCTGGAAAACATTAAAGCTTATTCTATTTGTTATAGTGTACTGTGCTCCTGGCCCATACTCTGAATTTATACCTGAATTCTCAGAGCTTTTATCAAGTTTATTCCTTATTACAGATAAAATAATTATTGTAGGTGTTTTCAATATTCATGTGGACGTCGATAATGAGCCTTAGAACTGCGTTTATCTCATTATTAGATTCAAATGGCTTCGCTCAGAGTGATGAACTAGATGAACTCAGTCACTGTTTTAACCACACCCTCGACCTCGTTCTGACTTATGGCATCGAAACTGAACATGGGATAGTCTTTTGACAGAATTCTCTTTTATTGGACCATTGTTTAATAACTTTTGACTTCATGTTAATGGACTACACACCATTAGGCAAAAATGTCTTTTCTAGATGTCTATCTGATAGTGCTGTAGCTAATTTAAGGAACTGGTTCCATCAGCACTTAATTCACTGCCATGTTTCAATATAACAGAGGACTCCTATGCTAACTTTAGTCCCTCCCAAATTGATCATCTTGTTGATAGTACTGCAGGCTGAATGAGAATGACACTTGAGTCTATTGCCCCTCTCAGAGAGAAGATAATAAAACAAAGGAGGTTAGTTCCATGGTTTAACTCCCAAACCCGTATATTAAAGCAAACTACATAGTACTACTGATAGTCTTAAAACATATAGGAAGGCTCTCTGTAATGCCAAAGCAGCCTATTACTCATCTCTAATAGAGGAAAATAAAAACAACCCTAGGTTTTGTTTCAGCACTGTAGCCAGGCTGACAGAGAGTCATGGCTCCATTGATCCATGTATTCCCGTAGCTCTCAGTAGTGACGATTTCATGACCTTCTTTAATGATAAAATTCTAACTATTAGAGACAACATTCACCACCGCCTGCCCACAACTGGCACCAATTTACCATCAAACACTGGAAACTTAGAATCAGCTGTAAAACCTGATATATACTTGGACAGTTTTTTCTCCTATCGATATTTGCCAACTAACTTCAGTAATGTCTTCATCTAAACCATCAACTTTTCTCTTAGATCCCATCCCAACTAGGCTGCTTAAGGAAGTTTCACCCTTAGTTAGCACCTCTTTACTAGATATAAAACAGGCTATGTACTGCAGTCCTTCAAAACAGCTGTAATTAAACCTCCTCTTAAAAAGCCTACTCTTGATCCAGGTGTTTTAGCCAACTATAGACCCATATCTAACCTTCCCTTTCTCTCTAAGATCTTTGAGAAAGCTGTCGCCAACCAGTTGTGTGACTTTTTACATGATAAGTTTATTTGAGGATTTTCAGTCAGGATTTAGAGTGCATCATAGCACAGAGACAGCACTGGTGGAAGTTACAAATGACTTTCTAATTACATCAGACAAAGGACTTGTCTCTGTACTTGTCTTGTGAGACCTTAGTGCCGCATTTGACACACGATTGACCATCATATCTTTTAACTGGCATTAAAGGAACTGCTCTAAGCAGTAGGTCTTATTTATCAGATCAATATCAGTTTATACAATAACGATGAATCCTTGTAATTGTGGATTTAGGGATGAGGTCTGCGTAGTTGAAGAAAGAGTATGATGGCCACAAAAACAATCTATTACAAGTTTAATGACGAGTTCAGTTCATTCATGCTAAAGACAGAATCAGTAGCAGAGAACGACAATTTGTCAAAGAATGGAGCTGCCTTATATACAGTAAAAGAGCATCAGTAGAGCATCAGCTGTTTCTCCATTAGTCTTCTCAGTGTCACCTTATATGGATACTGTAAACTATCTTGGACTTAACACGGTTTGCCTTGCATAGTTTCCTAGTTTCCCTTGACTACCCATATCATCCTTACATTCTCTCTTTCACCAGAACTGAGGTAAGCCTGCTGGAATTATAAACTCTTGATTCTTATACTTCTGTTACACTCATGCAGGGAAAAATACATGCTACTATTCCTCCATGTATGCAAAAGTTAGTCACGGAGTTCCACAAGGTTCCGTGCTTGAACCAATTCTGTTCACCATATATATGCTTCCTTTATGCAATATTTATAGGAAACACTTCAGTTGTTATGCAGATTATACTCAATTACACTTATCAACAAGCTACATGAAACTGATCAGTTGGCTGAACTTCAAGAATGCCTTAAGGACATAAAGACCTGGATGACCAGCTAAAAAACTGAAGTTATTGTACTTGGCCCCAAACACCTCAGAAACACATTATCTAATGTTATACTGTAGTTACTGTAGATGGCTTTGCCCTAGCCTCCAGCACCACTGTTACGAATCTCAGAGTTCTCTTTGATCAGGACATGTCCTTTAAATCCCAAATAAAACAAAATTCAAGGACTGCCTTTTTTTCCCCCCTATGTAACATTGAAGAAAAAATGAAAAAAAAAAAGAAAAAAAAAATCAGGCACATCCTGTCTCAAAAAGATGCAGAAAAACGAGTCCATGCTTTTGTTACTTGTAGGCTGGATTATTGAAACTCCTTATCATCAGGCTGTCCCAACAAATCTATAAATACTCTCCAGCCGATCCAGAATGCTGCAGCGTGAGTACTGACAGGAACTAGGAGAAGAGATCACATTTCTCCAGTGCTAGCTTCTCTGCGCTAGCTCCAGGATAGAATTTAAAATCCTCCTCCTCACCTACAAAGCCCTTAATGGTCAGGCACCATCTTCAAGCTGGGACATAAAGAGTAGGCTTAAAACTGTCAGGACCCGATGAAAGCGGCAGAGGCAGTGAGGACCCAAACGCAGACTCATAGGTAGGCGGATTAAATGAAGATACTTTAATTGTGAAAATTAGGTTTACAGGCAGACGAGATGAACAGCCTGGCAAGCAGGAGCCCAGGGAGGCAGAGGCAACAGGAAAATCCACTCTGGTAGCAAAAAACACAGGGAAAACACAAGGGAAGACAAGCAGAAAAATAAGCAGATGATCTGGCAAAGAACTGGTGAAAATGGCATGTTTAAATAGTGGCTTGGTTGAGGAGAGAACTGGGTTCAGATTTGTGGGTGGGGAGAAAAGTTCAGGTAATTGGAGATGTGGAACAGGTGATCAATTGGAATAGTAAACAGGAAAAAAGTCTGGGGACATCTGTTGGGCAGGTGGAGAATGGCAATCCTGAAAGGGAGAACATTGAGATGAAGGGAAGTGAGCCAGCGCTGGAGACAGGGGTCTCTATGTAACTATAAAGAGTCCTGGTCTAGACCTGCTCTACATGCAAAGTGACCTGAGATAACCTCAGTTATGATTTGGGGCTATGTAAATAAAACTGACGTGACTTGACTTAAGTTTAATCTTGTTTTTTGGTAAAATACATGCCAACAATACAGTGCCAGAATTGCCAATTGCAATAAGTGGTACAACAACATTATTTCACTGGTGGTGTGTGTGCGCGCGCGCGCGTGTGTGTGTGTGTGTGTGTGTGTGTGTGTGTGTGTGTGTGTGTGTGTGTGTGTGTATGTGTGTGTGTGGCCTGCATTTTCAGGATTACATTGCTCACAAGTGAATTAATACTAGATTATTAATAAATAAACTAAAGTGAGTGAGTAATAATTTATATGAAGGGGTTAATAAATCTTTACATAAATGAATTCATGTTTTCAGTTGACACACCAACTTCATTGCCAATAGAATGTTAGCTTCTTACAACATCCCTTTAACATGTTTCTCCATTAACCTATTGGATAAGAATTCAAGGCAGAGGAACTAGAAACTTAGCTTCAACTGTTGATCAGAAATGCTAGGAGTACACTGCATTCCCTGGTAAAGGTTTTGGATAAGACATAAACAAAAAAATTGCATAAACACAGGTTTAAACATAACTGAGCAAACATAACTTTAGTAACACGTAGGCCACTTTAAATAAAATTCTGAAAAAACAGTTGGCTACATGTCGTTTTGACATTTTTATTCACAAACTTGTTTGTTTTTTACTTTTTCATGACATGTAAGCCCGCAAATCATCCTCCTCAAAACTAGCATCCACCTTGTAGCCCTTATCTATAAACTCCTCACAGAACATGCTGAGGTCAGTCTGATATTGGAAGTGAGACACGAGAAGTCGACATGCTGATGCGAAATCATCTCCATCTTCATTGTTATGTGCCAGGTCTTCCATGGCTCTGAGCTGGTCTTCACTGTCCATGTTTGACACCGTTTCCCTGAACACCTTCATCCTGTACCCCTTGGCTGCCAGCAAAGTGTGTTTGAGTTTTCTTTTGATTCTGTTTACCATCAAAATGTAAAATCAGCACAGTATGCTAGTAATGGCATTTTTATTTATCAGTTGTTTTAATCAAAATGCCACACATTCACATGATGACAGTAAAGTATGAGTATATGGTCTCGATCAAAAAGGGACAGTGTATTTCGTACAACAAAATAACATATCTTGTAGTGGATGACATGGTCAAGGTTTTATCACTCACAACAGATTTGTATTTGTCATATATTTTTGTAAAATACTATAAACTCTACCTCGGGCAGAATCACTTCTTCCAGGTACACCTGCTGCTCGGTTTCTGTTCCTGGCACAGACAGGATGTTATTCAGCCTGTTCACCATCTGTGCAGTCTAAAACATTTTACAAATGTTTGTAATTACACATGATCTCTAAGGTGCATACCCTCTTGAGAAGCTTTTTTAACATTTTGACATTACACAAAAAAGTGAAAAACAATCAAGTTTGCGAATAAAAATGTGAAAACAACATGTAGCTGACTTTTTATCAGAATTTTATTTAAAGTGGTCTACATGTTACTAAAGTTTTGTTTCTTCAATTGTGTTTTACATTTGTTTATGCGATTATGTTTCTATACCACAATTTCACTCTTGCAATGATAAAATGGAGGATTAGTAAAGAATGTATTTTTGTTTCTTTTTATTTCAAAATGAGCAAAATCTTAACCTCCTCGGCGGAAGTAATTACACAAAAGGAATGAAAAACAAAAAAATAAAACTTGATTGCTCAACAACCATCCTAAAACAAACCAGGAAATTTGGCCCCGCAAACAGCAAGTATTTCAACCGCCGACAGAGTGCCAAAGGCTGCCACTGGGGGGCCACAGGCTGCCAGTGCCACCTGAAACCTTTACTGTGTTTGTGAAAATACATAAACGGGTGATTTTGCTGCTTTTCACCCAGCAAGATTGCCTCAGATTTATCAGATTTGTGAAACCTTTATTCTATCTGTGAAAAAAAAAGGGCAATTTCACTGCTTTTTTCACATCCAGACTAGGGGTATGGCTAGTAGACACAAAAGACAGTGTGCCATGTGGCTAGGCTACTGTGCAGGACTACAGTATCAATTCTTTGGACAGTGGGGTAAAGAGGATCATGTCTGCAGGCAGGTATGAGGTCAGGTGACTGGCAAAGGCAGGAACACCATCGGGACAACTGGTGGGCAGCAGAAGAAGAGCAGGGTGTGGATAGGATAGTGGATGTTAGTGGATGGAGTACTGACATATAGGTTTCAGAAAAGTGTCTTTATAGAGAGATCAAATGAAGGACTATTGGCTGAATTACGGTATTTCTAACACAGAACACAGTAAAGGCATCGTCCGAAGTAAAGATGACGATGGAGAAAGCAGTGAGACAAGCTGAACATGGTCGCTTTGAGGACAGGTTGGAGCACAACACTCATTTTTATTTAAAAGAATTAGATGAGTAAGAGAACCAAATTAAACCAATAAATCTGTTGTGTGACTGTATTTCATATGTTAAAAATAGCTTTTGTTATACTCCCTTTTGTTTTTAAGCGAGAGAGAGGAGGTCTACGTGGGAATTTGAAAGGAAATGACCTGGACCTGGACTTGTCTCATGAATTTCTGTCCATAAAAGGAGCCCTGTGGTAATACTCTACAGCAGTGCAAATAGAATAAAGGTTTCACAAATCTAAACCTGTCCAAACCTGTGTTTTAAACAGATTTGACAATTCTAGGTATAGTGGTTTCGATCTAGACCTGTTCTGATGTGGTCTAGATGGAAAAATAGGACTGAAAAAGCAATTTTTTGTGTTTTCACAAATACAATAAAGGTTTCACAAATTTGAAAATGGGTTTCAAACATTGTCCAGGCTTTAATTAGGATATCTAACACACTTTGGCAATAATAAGTGGTGCAAAAAAAGAATCAGTCGCTCAATAAGTTTCCCGTAACTTTCCCCTTAACTGCTGAATCAGAAGCTGCAATTTGGAAGCGAACCTCAGCATCTTTAATGAAGAGAACTCTCTTCTCCTTAAATAATGATACCTCAGGGAAACTCTTCCAGCAGAACGAGTCGGGGGGGGGGGTCCTATATTCAGGGTCATCCTATTCTCAGGTCAATACAGTAATTAGTCCGTTGCTTGCTTTGTTCCATCATGTTGTAAACATTGGTAATTAGCGTTGTTATTAAATGAGCTGTCTCAGGATACTGGCCTCAGCTGTAGCAGATGAAGTGCATTGGTAGCAGTGCAAGGAGGATGGAGATGGGTCTTCTTTCAGTGTACACATTTGGTTTTAGGACGTATGTGTCTCGGTGAAGGTACAAAATGACAAGGCAATGGAGGTGATGAAGAGGATGAGGAAGAATGAGATCAAAGCAGGGGAGACAAAGCAGGTGAGTTAGGGTGTATGATAAGAGTAAATAGTTCAGCTTTGTTAACGGATGCAGTAGCACAGTGCAGCACTTTGAATTTGTTTTGTTGTTAATTTTGCAGGTTTACCTTGCCCTGTTGACTAAAACCATCTGCAAGAGGCCAACGCAGAAAGGAATAGGAATGGAACAGATGAAGACGGTAATGATAATTAATTCTACTACATCTGCACACACAGTACACCACGCACATGCACGCGCACTTATGGTCACTCACGTGCGTGTACTTATACAATGCACCGGCAGGTAGTGGAGATGTGTGTCCCCTGTCTGAAACATGCCAACACTCAGTACATTTAACCCACACCAGATACACACTTCTAATACCGCTCTGAGGTGTATCTCACTACTCGTTTCAGTCTAATACTCCACAGCAGTCCAGCAGTTGGAGGCAGTGTGTGTATAAACTGGTTTTAGAACCAGCGCTAATTAACAGAGTCGTGGAAGTTGAGGGTTGTAATTTGCTGGATTCTGCATGATTATGACTCATCTCCAAATACGCACTCAGGGCAGAACCACCGCAGAGAGTTACCACTCAGTATAACACAGTTATCACAAATTCTTTTTTTTAATCACTCAATAACTTTGATGCATTCCTTCTTTAACAAAAATAATCTGACCGAAATCATTCAAAACAATATGTTTTGTCTCTTTCAGTTACAACAAACCACCAAATTCTGTCTGTGGGTCTCTTTCTCTCAGGAACTACATTGATGTGACAGTGTAAAACGAGCTCCATCACACAGACAGCTGCTCTCCATATCTCTGCCCTCAAATTCAGGAAGAGGAGCAGTGACACAACAGTTCCCCAACATTGCAAGACTAGCCGGCCACAAACTCGCACACAAACATCTGCAAGCAGCCGGCTGTCTCGCATAAAAATGATCCAAAGGATTTCTGTGTATTTAGTGAAATCTTTGGATAAATGGAGAACTGATATCAGATCAGCACTATTGCTTTCCCAGTCTATAAGGGTAGCTATTTTTTATTATGGGGGTGCAGTGCTAACCACTGTGGCCTCACAGCAAGAAGGTTCTGGGTTCAAGCCCCGGTTCAGCTGGGGCCTTTCTGTGTGGAGTTTTTCATGTTCTCCCCCTGCCTGCGACGGTTTCCTCCCACAGTCCAGAGCCACGCAGGTTAATGGGCGCCTCTAAATTGCCTGTAGGTGTCAATGTGAGCGTGAATTGATGTCTGTCTCGATATGTCAGCCTTGTGATAAACTGACTGATTTTCCTTCTCATCATTTGATAGGGACAGAGTTCACCTCAGAGTTATTATTAAAATCTATTTATTTCTAAATATATACATCCACATACTGTACATCTGACTTTAATTTTAGTTTAACATCGTTTAATGACCATAATGGCTGTGATTACATACTTTAATTCCTTCCTGATGTTGATACTTAAATGATCTTATCTGCTTCCCTTTTTATTTTGTTTATTTCTGTTTAGTTTCTGTATAAACTAGACAAATGAGAAATATGATATATCCAATACAATGCCACTACCATTAATTAATTACTAATTAATTTAGATACTGTAATTATTTTGATTTTGATCTCTTGTTTATTTGGCTTTATTTTTGTTTTATCTCTGGTTTCCAAACCTAGTCACTTGATTTATCTTTATTTGGGTTTAAAAAAAAGAAATAAGGAGAAATTACTTTCTTATTTCAAACCTACTTCCTTTTTTATACCGCATATAGTCCACATACATTTGGCATGTAAAGTTACATGGTTTGTCCAGACTTTAATCATTAGAGTTCACTCTAACACTTCAGTGTAATGATTCCTGCTGAGGGCGACAGGCAGCTCAGACACATTACAAGAGTGATGTTGAAGAAGATCTACAGAGAAGAATGACAAGAGGGTCACAAAGACTGTTTTAGGAGTTTCTGTGTTAAAAAAGAGGTTATTTTTTATTCCTGACTGGGTTGATGGCTGAGGATTTGTACCGTGTATGTTGTAATAAAACCTTAGCACAGGTTGGAGAAGGACATATGCATTGTATACTGCAAATGGAGCAGTTAAACTTCATTGTTTTGTATAGAAAACATGTTTGCACTTTTTTAATTTAAAAGAGGAGGGAAAAGTTATATTCATTGTACCAATAAAATGTATATTTACCATTAAAACTGTTCTGGGGTTTAACATACATGTAATCAAGTCATTAACAGAGAATGGTAAAAATAACGCTTAATGTTTGGCTAATAATTTGGTGGTTATGAAAATTTGTTCAGAAGTAGCCTATTAATCATGAGACATGGCTCCCCCCCTCATGATAACCAAAGCCACTTTAATTAATAATAAGTATCTGTGGTACTGGCATGGTGTTACTTTCTATAAGTTTCAAAGCAAATTTTGTGGCATTGCCACCCATTCCCAAACAGTGGTCTTTCATCTCATTCTGCCAATCTGCTTCAGAATTAGCAACAGCACACCAGGTAATACCAGCGCATCAGTAGGGGGGCCCTTCAGTTCATTTGCCTTTAATTCTTTAATTCACGAAAATGTCACGTAGACCTGTACAATGGTAGCTGTCGTCCCACAGTACAACACACCTCACTGAAGAATTTTGACTGAAAAGAGGAGATACAGCAACACACCATGACAAATGGATGCCAAGAAACATGGTGGAACATGAGGTACGATTGTAGGACATTATAAAACAGCAGTTTGTGATTAAATGATTTTTTTTTTTAACATAACTTGATGTATTTCATTTACATGCTGAATTCACAACAAGTCATAAATAATTAAGCATTTGTCAAAGAGAGGATTTCATGAAGTATATAAAGTTTTCTGTGACTCCGGAAATCAAAAAAAAACAACACTTCTAATACCGCTCTGAGGTGTATCTCACTAGTCGTTTCAGTCTAATACTCCACAGCAGTCCAGCAGTTGGAGGCAGTGTGTGTATAAACTGGTTTTAGAACCAGCGCTAATTAACAGAGTCGTGGAAGTTGAGGGTTGTAATTTGCTGGATTCTGCATGATTATGACTCATCTCCAAATACGCACTCAGGGCAGAACCACCGCAGAGAGTTACCACTCAGTATAACACAGTTATCACAAATTCTTTTTTTTAATCACTCAATAACTTTGATGCATTCCTTCTTTAACAAAAATAATCTGACCGAAATCATTCAAAACAATATGTTTTGTCTCTTTCAGTTACAACAAACCACCAAATTCTGTCTGTGGGTCTCTTTCTCTCAGGAACTACATTGATGTGACAGTGTAAAACGAGCTCCATCACACAGACAGCTGCTCTCCATCAGGAAGAGGAGCAGTGACACAACAGTTCCCCAACATTGCAAGACTAACAGTGGTCTTTCATCTCATTCTGCCAATCTGCTTCAGAATTAGCAACAGCACACCAGGTAATACCAGCGCATCAGTAGGGGGGCCCTTCAGTTCATTTGCCTTTAATTCTTTAATTCACGAAAATGTCACGTAGACCTGTACAATGGTAGCTGTCGTCCCACAGTACAACACACCTCACTGAAGAATTTTGACTGAAAAGAGGAGATACAGCAACACACCATGACAAATGGATGCCAAGAAACATGGTGGAACATGAGGTACGATTGTAGGACATTATAAAACAGCAGTTTGTGATTAAATGATTTTTTTTTTTTAACATAACTTGATGTATTTCATTTACATGCTGAATTCACAACAAGTCATAAATAATTAAGCATTTGTCAAAGAGAGGATTTCATGAAGTATATAAAGTTTTCTGTGACTCCGGAAATCAAAAAAAAACAACTGCACGATTCCCCAACCTGCAAAGGAGGATACTGTTTACCGTATTTGTAAATCTTACAAAAATGTAAAACATTATTGACAGCAAACATGTCCCCAATTGATAGTGTAATTTTGTTGTGTGAATCAGGTACCAATAACATACATGTCCTGGTAATTAAATGTAGGTGCAGTGGAAGAAAACAAGACTATGGAGAACAAGGGAGTAATAACTAGGCATTTAAAGGAAAAGGGAAATAAATTATACTCTTGAGTATTTTTTGTAAATACAGCGTACCTACAGGGCACAATGTAACATGGTCAGATTTTCTGGATTTGGTTAAAATTCTAGCTGCAGCATTCCGAACCATTTTGACAGGCCTGAAAACAAAATGTTACAATAATTCAGTCTGGATGAAACCAATTCGTAAATTAGAGTCTCAGCATCTGCCATAGACAGAGGTTCTCGGCTGTCAGACTTCGAGAAGTCACACAGTTGTCGAGGGTTACTGTCACTTGTTCAAACATATTAGGCCAGACCAATGACCAGTATCTCAGTTTTATTTGAATTTAGGAGCAGGAAATTATGTGACATCCAACTTTCCTCCTGCAGACAAGCAGGCCTCTATTTGATCATTTGAGAAGCTTTTACAGGGAGATACAGTTGAGTATCATCAGCAAAGCAGTGGGAATGAATTCCAAGGCAACTCATAGCTGATGGAGATGGTTTTAATACAAGAGCCTCAAATGAGTTGAATGTAGTATCAAGTATGGAGGTTAAACTGAAAACGGATTTGTAGATTATGACAAAACCCTACCTTGTTTAGTAGCCCGAGTGACATGGGCATTTGTCCATTCAGGTGGGGAAGCTTCGTTTAATGGTAGGAAAATATTTGGTTTAAGTTAAGGTTTAGGATTATGCTGTAGAATCAAATCATTTATCAGTAAGGCTTTAGTAGATAGTGATCTGATATTTATAAAACCAAATTTGAGGGCCTTGTTGAGGGTGGAGTTTTATGTAATTGGCCAGTCTGTACAGCTACTAGTGGGCCTAGATATATTTGTTGGAATAAGACATCTGATGTCTTTAGTAAAACATTTCAGTTGCCTACACACACAGTGTGGAGATACAGCTGTGATTACATTACATTTACAATTACATTTACTCAGATGGCAGATGCTTTTATCCAAAGCGACTTACAAGTGAGGGACAACACTAAAGCCTCAAAGATCACCTTAAGAATTTTGGTTTGAGATATTTATCCAGTGCTTTGTGGTACACCACCAGTGGTGGGGCTGATATCCTACTGAAGCCTACTGTACATCTCATCCTTACCCCGAATGGGTAAAGGACCAGAGACAATTAATTGATGCTGACTCAACTCTCTGGCAAACTGAAATTTTTTGTCTGCAGTAGTGGATGTCGAGGAAAAACACCATGTGTTTCACAGGAAGCAGCATCATGGGTCGATAACATGCCTGCTATGAGCAAATTTTAAAATGTATATACCCAATAATACAGTAAACTAGAGGACATGAATATGACATCAATAAATCCCTGGAGTGTGGGTGTAGCTTTCTGCTGAAGGCAAACTTTAAAGTAATGTTAATAATGTTAATACTTTTAATAAGTGCAACAGCAATTATTTTACATTACATTGTAAGGTTAAGGTATGTGGGCTGTAATAGAATGTGTGGCTCTTCTCCCTTTTTGTATTCTTTAATTACACAGTAAGAAATGGCTGTTAACACAATTTTTCCCAAATTACAGAGGAAGACTGATCTTCTGATTAGGCTGCAGTTTGCAGCTTGTCAGGACGCTTCACTAATGGGCCATTAAGTACAAGGAAAAAGATGCACTCCCCTGAAAGCAACAAAATTTCAGAACACTGATAAATAGCAATTAGCACTTCTAACGCTGCAATGAATGATATAAAAAATGAGTAAAATCTACTCAAACCTAATGTCTTGTTATCAGTAATATATACACACATCCTAATTATAATTGTCATCAGTGCTACAGTACAATCATATTATTCTACACTCAGCAAGCACTTTATTAGGAACACCACACTCATATTAACACTAGGGCCTCCCTTTGCTCTCTAAATAGGAGAAGGGTCCAGCTGTGGCCTTGCAGATCGTACAAAGCCATGCCCCCTTCAAACTATGCCCATTATCATTTGTAGAAGTCATTCATTAGGGGCAAAGGAGAGCCCAAACCACGCCTATGGCTAACCATATTTAGAAGTTTAGCTTCCTTCAACTTCCTTTAAATTTGTACTGCAGCTGCAGCTGGATATACATGTCACATCATTTCTGCAGATTTGTCAGCTGCTCAATCATGCTGCCAATCTCCTGTTCTACCACATCCCAAAGGTGTTCTACTGGATTCAGATGTGGCGACTTGGGAGACCACTGCAGTTCACTAAAATCATTGTCATGTTCATGAACCGGTTTGAGACGACTGTTGCTTTGTGACATGGTACATTTACATCCTGGAAGTATCCAATTGTAGATGGTAAACTGTAGCCATAAAGGGATGCACATGGTCAGCAACAATACTCAGACAGGCTGTGGTTTTCAAACAATGATTGATTAGTATTACGGGGCCTAAAGTGCCAAGAAAACATTCCGGACACCGGCGGTGTAATGTTGTGGAGAATTACACAGCTGACTCAGTGTTAGTAAGTCTGTTTGTTACTCCTGACTCCTACTGCCTTTGAACTTTGGAAAGACTCGCTGCTTCAGTTTAGTAAAGTTACACAACTTCTAGTGCCTGTTAGTGTTAATAATTGTTTTGTATTTCGATTTAAAGACGTTTATCGTCTCCAGGTTATTTGTTATTTCTGCTACTGTCATCATACAACATACATAGGAGATGGTACAGTTTTGTTTATTCACTGTAAAAATACACAAATAGCATCAACACAATTATCACTAAGTTAAGTAAAAACATATCTTCATTTCAAAAGTTATCAGCTTTGTGTAGCCTGCGGCTCAATATCTAAGGAGGGTAATAAAGCAAATTGTTTTTACTCCCACTTGAAACCAGCAGATCATGTTAGTGTGTCCATCTCTCTTGTGGCCTGAAAGGTGTGCAACACCAAATACTTGAAAAAAATACTCAATACATTTGGTATATTATTTAGATATATACATATATATATATAAATTTAGACCTCCCAGCACTATTCTGAAGGGAGGCAGTGGCTTTTTTCAAATACATTGCATGTTCAAAAAAGTTTGCCACTGTGCTACTGTAACTGTGTTTTTTTAGTTCACAAGATTTGCTTTCATGGTGATAGTTAAGGCAATTAGCATGATTTTTGTCAGTTTGCAAGGAATATTTACTGTTGATACAGTTGGTCATGTAGTATGCATAGATGTGGGGTCATTGAAACTGAGCAACCCAGTATAAATATTCAATTTGCGATATCCTGCCAGAAGTTAAGTACTGTATGGCAGTGCATAACCAAGTGGCATGGAAATAGTCATTTGTGGTGTTACAAGTGCACCATGAACAAATTTCACAGTTCTTAAATCCCATTTTAAACAGTTTGTGTTGAGTTGAATGTGTCCTGTGGAGTACCTTGTATTCCCCTCTGGATGAATTGAATATTAGTCTTGCTACCCAAGGTAAACATGTTATTGGAAATTTGGGTCCAGAAAACAGCACAACAGGTCCTTTCCCCATTTTGATATTGGCAAATATTTATGTCTCCACATAATTCAGAATGTTATATAACTTAGAAAAAGTCTTTTTCAGAGTGGTGTCAAAAATAGATGGCGGTAGACCATTATCTGTATGGTTATTCTTTATTTGATAACTGACTTCATTTGAGAACAGTGAATACTCAGTTTATGCAAAATGTGGGTACCTTTGGGCAAAGGGCATATTATGCTGATTTTTGAGGTGAAAAGAAGTAAATATAAACCCTGCAGCAAACAGATTTTAAAAATGAGCAATTTCTTCAAATATGATGCACAATTGCTTTTTATCTCTCAAATTTAAAAATTAGAAAAATAAAGAGTAATTGTAACATACATAGTTTGGGCACTGTGACAGGGGACTGAAACCAGCCTTCCAGAAGGAAAGGTAGATTTGAAATTGAGAATTCCTTGCAATTGGTAAGTTGTAGGTCAATCCATGAGCTGTCATGTTCAGAGGGGTTTATCCATTTGAAGATATACTGAAATTTGGTTGCAAAGTGTAGTAGTTATATAATTTGGGTACTTGAGATTTGCGTTTTCTGTAGACTTGATTCAGCTCGATTCTTGATTTTTTGTTTCTAAAATAAAAGTTGGAAATAATGGAATCTAGTGACTTGAATCGATTCGATTTAGCAGGAGTCACTGAGGGGACATAGATGATATTTGGCAGTATGTACATTTTATTTGGCAGTAGTACATTTTAGCAGTCTGTTCTGTCTGTCAGGGAGACTGGTAAGGTCATCCAGCAGTAAACATCATCTCCGACTGACAGCTTGGTGTAAATATTGATGCTTAGATACCTGAAGTAATCTGTATATGTAGTGGTAAGAGGTGACAGGGTTGCTGTATTTCAATTCCCTGTCCACAGGCATAGTATTAGGGATGTATTCCAATTTATAGAGTACTTGGAGATTTATGAGAAGTTATTAATAAGTTTGCAATGAAATAGGAAAGTTTTGCAGAAATAATAAGACATCATCTGCATAAAGACTAATTTTGGCACATAAAGAGTGAGAAGGTGGGTATCCTTGTCTTATACCCATGTGTAGTGTGAAACTTTGAGAAGATATCCCTTTAGTGAAGACTGTGGTCAGCCATGTGTAGAAAACCCTTATCCAGTCAATAAATGTTTCTCAACCAATTTTTTGCAATGTGTTAAGCAAAAAAATATCCAATTGACCTTGTCAAATGCCTTCTCTACATCTAAAGAAAGTATTATTGTCGGTTACCTGTTTCGAGATGTTGGATGGATGAGATTGCATAATCTACAATAACAGAGAGCAAAGCCTTTTCAAGAAAACTGGCATTTTCCCTGGGCAGAGCACCACAAGTGAGGAAGTACTGACAGATGACACACCAGGAGAAATGACTAATAAAATAATTTATTGTAAAATCAATTATTTAACAGAAGGATGGTGATCTAATGATCTCTACTATGCTTTTCACAGTGAGTAACACTTCAGACCAAACACTTAAAACATATCAGAAAACATGCAGGAAGTGCAGGTACCATAAAACAAAATTTGTTCAGCCGTATCCCTTACATCTGCCAGTGTTATTAGATGAATCTCTTCCTTTGATGAAATCGGTTTGGGGATTAGGGATTTTTGTTTACATTTACTGATTTTGTTCCCAATTATTTTTCTTTTTCTTTTTCTTATGATGAGCAAGATATTGTTTTTCCTCTTAATACAGCTTTACCTATTGCCCAGTATAGTAGTGGATAGGCATTCGGAAAATCATTTACCTCCGTGAAAGATGAAGTCACTAATAATAAAGGAATCAAAGTCAGGATGATGAGGGTTTATTTCTATCTTTATGAGAGCAAGTTCCTTCTGTCATGGCTGAAGCAACGAACACAGGTGAAAGGACCAACATGCAGACACACAAAGGCAGGCTGATGCAGTGAAGTAACTTTTAATGAAAAAATGACAGGCTTACAGGTGGACCGAAGAACAAGCAGGCAGATGACCGGACGGAGACGGAAAAGGGGACCTCGGGCAGATGGCCCGGGAGCAGGACAAAAGAGGAGTACGAAATGCTGGTGGATGGCCTGGGGGCCGGAGAGCCAAAGAGCAGGAGACCTTGGGCTGGCTGGTTGTGGTCAGCTGAGTCGACGGCCAACTGATGGTCTTTGAGTACTGGCAGTTTGTCAGCAGGGACTGTTGACTGGAGATAAGACAGGTGTCAACAGGGGCTGCTTTCCTGCTGGAAACTGGCACAGGCCCCCCAACGCAGGAAAAGACAGGAGTTGTCAGCTCGGGGGTGCTGGCAGTTGAGTCTCTATAGAGCTGGGCAGTTTGGGGGATTGACGTCTCCGTGACTGACGCTTCCTTAAGGGCTCCAACCCCTAGATATCTTGGGAAAGTAACCAGGCAAGTCTTAAAGAAAGGGACCACTCAAGGTCTTCAGGCTCAGGATCATACAGGAGGCTAGCCGGGTCGGACACAGGAGCAGACAGGAGGCTAGCAGGCCAGAGGGTAGCCGACTATGACACAGACTGGAGGCTAACCAACAGGGAGGCTGGTTGGAGGCTAGCAGGCCAGAGGCTACCCAGCCGGAGGCTAGCCGACTGGGATGCAGCCTAGAGGCTAGCTGACTGGGATGCAGACTGGAGGCTAGCTGACTCAGGATCGGGGTGGTGGCTGGCCGACTTGGAAACTGGCTCGTGGCTTGCAGGCTGGGAGACTGGCTGGGTACTAGCAGCATGGAAGACTGACTGGTTGCTAGCAGGCTGGAAGACAGACTGTTTGGGTAGCAGGATTGGAATCGGGTGTTAACATAGTTCTTGAGCTAAACATGCAATGAACTCTTTAACCAAGGTTTCTTGGACAATGTCCTTCATCCCATCCTCAGAGCATTCTCATTGTGTCCAGTCTCCAAACCAACACACTAGGGAATGAGACAGTTCAATGAGTTCAGTCTCAAGAGAAGTGTATGCTGGGTCCATATTTGGTCAAATGGTACTGTTAGGGCTGAAGCCAGGTACACCAGAAAAGACCCAAATGCAGACCCACAAAGGCAGGCTGATGCAGTCAAGTCACTTAATGAAAAAATGAGAGGCTTACAGGTGGACGGAAGACCAATTAGACAGATGAATCGAAGAACTGGCAGGCAAACAAGTGTGGAGAGATCAGTTGACTCCAAAGCTGATTGGGGAAGTGAGAAAAGGTGCTTGGAGGGGTGTGGCAGAAAGGTGATTGAGCACCAGAGGATGTCTGAGGATATCTGGTGGGTGGGTAGAGGAAGGCAGGTCTGGGGAGACAGGGGGGCCGAGGGGAACAGGAGCAGATCGTGACACTTTCAGTTTAAGAATATCATTTCTTGATTTCACATTCAGATTTTGTAATGCTTTCAAAATCATGCCACTGCCCTCAAATAGTTGCTGCTTGCACTCAGATTCTTCTGCTCCTGTTCAAAACTGTACATCTGCATTTAGGTATATTGTTGCGTAAATGTCCTGTGCTACAGCTTAAGTCCTTTTACTTGCAATCAGGCTGCTTCTGTCTGCTCATGAAACATCTGCTTTCAGATTTCGGCTCTTGCTCTCAGATTTTTTATTCAATAATCCTGTCAGAATTCCCCAACCAGTAGAATGCCAGGTATGGTGTTGACCAATGAAATTATGACTGCCACCTTGCTGCCACGTTCACTTTCACCTCACGTTCACGGTCACTTCTTATAGTGGCCCTTACAGGCAGTTACTCTTCCTTTAACTGGCTTCCCTGTTTTATGCGACTTTTGGAATAAACAATTATTAGGGACACCAGTTCACGTATTTTCTGCAATAATAGCTATATATAGTAGCCTTGTAACTGTTGCACAGCGCAAATTTGCCAAGGTTATTGTACAAAAATATGAGAGCAGATGCTTCACAAGCACACAGAAGCATTAATGCAAGGAGAAGGATTTAAGCTGGTGCAGAGGGAATCTGTGCAAGCAACAGTATCTGAGTGCAGGAATAAAGATTTGAGCAGGAGCAAAGCAAATTCACAGGGATATATAGTCAACTTGAATGCAAGACAAAGAACCTAAATTGGAGCACAAGATATCTGCGCAAGCACACAAGCACTGACTATTTGAGTGCGAGGACGGGGTTTTAAGGGAAAGCATTACAAAATCTGAACAAGAATTTGGGAAATCATGCTCTCAAATTGAAAGACCATGCTCTTGTATAGGTATGGGAATAAACCCCCATTCAGGATCTTGAAGGAGAGATTAAGAAACATTGTCTGGATGACTATTCCCAAGACCATATTCACTCATGTACTGTTTGAATCTAATTGTGTAATACCAATTCCTTGGCTTACCTGTTGTGCTTCTTCCATATAATGCTGGGTCACTATACAGAAGAAAAAATTATGAACAAGGTTGTTTTTATTGCGGCCATAGATATTAGCATAGTTAGATCTTTATTGTTCGTGATCTACACACAGGATCTAAGATGGTTGCAGTGTGAGTGAAAGGGATTTGCTGCATAAAATGGAAAACCCTCTGTACCTACAGTTATATGTTGCAGAGAATTTTTTGGTGAACTGTGGCCAGCCTAGTTTTTGAGCATCTGTGGCTGATTTGAACATATCTGGCTAAAGCAAGCAGATGTCTGCTTTCAGTTAATCGAGGTGACTAAAGATCCTGTTTTTTGTTAGTTTTTTTGTTTGTTTGAAGCCGGCTCACTTTTAAACAGGGTGGATCACCATGGCAACCTATTCTGCACGGCTAAACTGCTCCAGAGTGGGTTAAATTCACAGGATCCGATTAAAACCTGCCAACAGCTGGACTACTGATCAATCAGATAACTGGAAAAACTGAGTCGTCATTCCTGGATCCCAACATGGATGAAATAGATTACTATAAAGTGACAAATAATAGAAAGCAATAGGTATTTTTAGAGATGATTCTCATTGTTCTGTCTTTCCAGGCTTTCCATATGTCCACTCTGGTTTCAAAGCAGAGCTTCTAACAAACAGAGGGATAGTTTACCACACTAAATAACTATGTAATGACAATTATAGCTGCATTGTGATGGAAAAAAGATTTTATAAACGCAACATGCCAGTCAGACAGACCTTATCAGACTGGCAACTTACTACTTTTTCTGATCTCCTCTCTCATTTGGCAGCAGAAACAATCCGACATTACTTTAGCTTTTTTTTTATGTGCATCAGATTTTCTTAATAGTTTGTTCATCATCAGACAAGAAAGCAAAAAATATTTACTTTATACTGAAGACCCTTACAATCATTCATGCAGATACATTTCCAGTATGTCCTTAGCTATACTTTAATATTTGGAAATTATTTCTTGTGTTTCTACAGCTTCTACAGCTTCTTATTCTATTCTAGTCACGTGATCATATTGTTTACATTTCACCCTATTATCACTGTCTGCTGTCACTACAACAACATTTACCTGCGGGTATCGCTGTTTCATCTCATATCCTATTAAGTATTTTATTCATGGTTCATGGACAGTTTTTGCTTCTAATTAACAACTCCACCTCTTTAACATGAACATACTCATAATCGGATAGGTAAACCCAGAGTTAACAGAGTCAGCTGATAACCAGATTCGTAATACCGTTCCATCCAGGACAGCCAATGTTAGGCTCAGTGAGGACAGGTAACCTCAAGAGAGCCAGGCTAAGTTCAGCTCATTCCGTGGTGGGCCCCTGCACACTGGCAGGTTTTTTCTCTCTGACTCCGCCATTGAGGTTCACGACTGGAGAAGAACATCAAAATCCTGGTTGCATATTCGTTTTGTTATCCAGTGAACTATCCTTAACATTGCAACTTTTAAGGTCTGTATCGCAGTAGTCGCTGTTAAAAACAAAAAATCTGTACAAAGCTTTAGACATATAAGACACTGATCAATGAATAAACATTTACATTTACTCATTGGCAGACACTTTTATCTAAAGCAACTTACAAGTGGGGCAACCTAGGGTTCATTGTCTTGCCCAAGGACACTTGGGCATGCAGACTTTGAGGTAAGTTATAGGTCTATAAGTGAAGTGCAGTCAGTTGGCAGTTTATCAGGTACACCTAGCTAAAACTAATGTGGTCTACTACAACAGTTCTACAATAAATCCTTCCCTCATGAAGGTTCCAATTTTCAGTTTTTGTGTAAGTGTTTTAGAGAGGTGTTGCTTCAACGTTATCATTTTGGAGGCTGTAATTTGTGCTGCTGATGAACTGTATTGCACTATACAGAGAGGCGTTGAGTGAAACATCCGTCTGCATAAATCTCTCATTTACAAAAGTATTCAGACCCTTGTGTCAGTTGAATCAACACCTCTCAGTTTCAAAACAAACTGAACACTTTAACCCTCACAAATGAGGATTTATTACAAGACTGTTGTATTTTATGGCATTAGTTTTAGCTAGATGTACCTGATGAACTGCCAACTGAGTGCAGGTTTATGTTTGATCAATATTTTCAACTTCAATTGCTTCCACCTGTATTTCCTCCCTTTCAGGTTACAGATGAATAATTATGTTTAACGATTTAGCAAAACGGTAGGATTCCAGCACCTTATTATCCATTTTCAATTCACGTAAATGATAAATAAATGGACTAATAATATTTAAGTGTTAACTTATTTAATTTTTTTCTCCACTCCAATTCAGGTTCTTTTGCTGCAACCGGTGGTTTTTAAAGATAAATGCGTAGTCCACATCGGAACATACAATATGTCTAGCTCCGTGGGATTGAAATGGAGGCTCTGCTCTTTATTTAGCCTTTGCCACGGTGATTCGCAGCATCGGAGCTCCATTGATGATGTTTTTTTTCCCCATTCACCATGGTGTAAAAAGTAGGACATGGCAGCAGGGGCGCCCCACCAGCTCATGTCATCAATCTGTGCCGCTCTTTCATTTTGAAAATGCAGCTCTGCAACGTTTTCTTCTTTGGCGTCGAACTTTTTCCCTTTCTTTATTCAGAAATGGCACACAACATGTCACGCCACTCAGTGACTGTGTTATTTCATGTTGCATTCTGATTGGTTGCTTTGTAGACGTGATGCAGCAGCAGTCACACTGTGAGAAATTTGTCCTTAATTTCTGACTCCATCTGAATTTTGCTGTGGGTGTGACGATCAAGGATCACCGTTTTGGAGTGACGACCAAAGATTTTAACCATGATTCTGTCACGACTGCCAACTTAATTGCTCATACAGCCCACAACTGCAGTGTAAAGGGCGTTTACTTGGCCCTGCCTTGATGTGACTGGAGACTTGAAAGCTCTGCTCTGACACTAAAATACACACCCCACACATGCTCTGCATCACTCGAACTGAGTGAGAACTTGATCTTGTAATTTTTTTTTTTCCCCTCTGATATCTCATCTGATCTAGTCACTGTACTATGCATTCATAGTGTTTTTGCATGTCTCTCTTTCTTGGTGAGAACAGAATACATTCAAAGCAGATGTCATTATCACACTGACATCTAGTGGAATATAGCCTGTGTGCATCTGTGATTTCTGAAGCAGTGATGGAGACTGTACATCAAGGGAGTCACACTCCTACATATTGACATTAAGATTTCATTAAAACATTAGAATGGTTTTGCATACTGCAAAAAAGCTTTTCACTCAAAAACCATAATAAAACAAACTATAATTAAAACAGTCTTCAGAAATTGTCTTCGATTGAAAACATGTAGCAGCATTTTATTTTAAAAAGTCAAATAGAAATCTTACATTTGGTGGTGGGCAAAAAAACTGCAGGTTGAGATAAAAATAAAAAAAGTTAAATACAATCAATAGTTTAGCTTCTGAAGCCTGGCTTTTTCACTTGTCCATGTATGTAGCCAAGCTACTGGTCCCCAAGTAAAACATGGCCATGTTTAGTCCAATAAAATGGCTAGAGTAGAACCAAAAAACAAGAGCAACACCCTATTTCATATTATTTAAAAAAAAAAAAAAAAAAAAAAAAAATCCACACACACATACAGACGCACAGACCCCCCCCCCAAAAAAATCATGCAAAGCCCACTTTATAGCAGCACATAGAGCCAAACATGGCCCTAGGAATAGTTTTTGGGCAAATGAGGCCACTAATACAGTTTAAAAAAAAAAAAAAAAAAAAAACCCAATCACTGTTAACACAAACACACGCGCGCGCACGCGCGCACACACACACACACACACACACACACACACACGCTCCTTAAAACTCAATTTGGCCTCCTTTGCATAGAAAATGATGATAGACGATGGCAACCACTAAATGTAGGTGTGACTGGTAATTTAGGGATCAATGCTATTAGAAAACAAAATTCTCCTCTTTGCCATCCCACCCCTACAGGCCCTTTACTTTGTGTTTTCATCCAAACTGGAGGGTTAAACAGGTTCAATTCCTGTGGGGATAGGGCCATCATACCATTTTTTCACTGATTGTCAGTGCTTCCCGAATTTTTCCAAAGTCAGTGTGAGAGCCCCCTACAGAGACATTTAAAAGCATCTGGATCCCAGTAATCAGCATTACTTTGAAATGAGAAAATACTATTTCCATCAGTGTCCCCCCCCCCAAAAATCCAATGTACATGTGTACTGGTACTGCAGAGGTGTCACTGTTCAGAGTCAACACATCGGAGTTGCTTCTTTCTTACAGCTATAACGTAAAAATCTATTTAGGATTTGCTGTCATCTTATCAGTTTCAGTGGTTACTTCGCTACTTTGCCTTTGTGGAGATGCAGCATGCATCCTTGGTCTAATTTTCAGCGCTGCAGTATCCACTTGGACCAACTCTTCAGTTTTCTCACTGCTCAGGGGTGGAGTCAGGACGCCTGAAGGGACAGAACAGTTGCCGTGACACTCCAACTCCACATCCTGGTAAGAGTAGGCCTTGTCCTGTACACAGCAGAAATACCCAGATTAACTGTACTGTCACTAGAAAGTCATTTGGGGTGGGGGCAGTTTGTCAGTGCTTTCCTAAAATCTGAGTTTGAGACATGCTCATAAGCGCATTGTTTTGTTACATCACAAGTGCAAGCCATCAGGTTCATCATGCAAATTCTACCAGCATACTTTGAAAACTTGAAACTCCCAAGTGTACAGATAGTGATAACAGTCTTTTCAGTAAAGTTCAGGTTTCACCCACTGGTTAAACACTCATATTCACTATAGGAGTAGAAGATATGCATTTGAAACCTTTACAGGAGCTTAATTAACATTTTTTGTTGAAAACATCTGAAGTTTAGTATTCTTACATGTCCTGCGTTGAAGGCATAATTTTATTCATGTAACACTTGCTATTATCCCCGAAAACTGCAGTATTATACAATGGCTTTCACTTTTTGTACACTTTGTGTTGTAGATTTAATTATATTATTTTGCCCATTAATCTATATTCAATAACCATTAACGACGAAGTCAAAAAATGTTTAGAAATCTTTGCATATTTAAACAAAAAAAAGAAAGAAAAAAGAACTAAATCTCTCATTTACAAAAGTATTCAGACCCTTGTGTCACTTCAAATTGTGGTCTGTGCATCCTGTTTGCTTTCTAAACTATGTAGACCTTCATGATAAAATTGTGGCGAGGCACAGATCAGGCCTAGGGTTTCTAAAATTGTGTGTGTTCCCAGGAGCACAGTGGACCTGAGACTGGGGTGAGAGTTCAGCAGAACAATGACTCAAAGCATAAAGCCAAAACAACGCTGGTGTGGCTTCAGGACAAGTCTCTCACTGTCCTCGAATGGCCCAGCCAACACCTAGACTTAAACCCCACAGAACGGCCCGAATCCAGGTGTATAAAGCTTTTGCAGACTCTCCCAAGAAGACTTGAAGCTGTAACTGCTGCCAGAGGGGCTTCTACATAAAAGGATTGAATTAAGGGTCTGAATACTTTTTAAAATGAGACATTTCACTTTTTGATTTTTAATAAAATTTGGAAGAATTTCAAAAACATGTTTCTTACTCATTATGGATTATTGACTGTAGATTGATGGGCAAAAATATCAATTTTGTGCATTTACAATTAAAATCACGCCACACAATAACTTGTGTAAAAAGTGAAGGGATCTGAAAACTCTCTGAAGCCAGTGTATCTCCAAGTCCTCAGCTGAAATGGTTGTTTGAAAATATTTCAGATGTGTTAAGTTGTAGGTTAAATGTCCCCACACATTTTAAGATCACTTCCTACGTTTATAAATTAAAGCAAATTTTAGATTCAAATTGTCATGGACAGCACATTTTTTCAAGATTTTCCAATTTTCTCCCTGCTTTATGAACATGTTCTCTCATTACCGTACTTTCACTTACCAGCCATGTAAGATAAGGGGCATGGGACTGGATGTTGTGCATGTCATCTGCCGGGATTCCTGTGAATGTTTTCATAGGCAACCCGCCAACCTCCCGCAGTGCCATGGCAAATGGCACCATCCACCTCACACACTCCTCTACCTCCACCCTCTTTAGAGCTGCATGGATGGAAGAATGAACAAAGTGAAAAGTCAGGGCACCACAGCAGGGGTAACACCAGGACAACAAGAAAAACAAAAACACTGAGTATGCTAGTATGTTTTAATAAAACATTTGTTGGACAAGAGTAAATCTCAAATTAAGATAAGTTTGCTTTATTTTTACCTGAAACATTTTCCACCAGCTCCAGAGAGGAGAAGTGAAACAGGGCTGACGCAGCAAGGATGCCATTTGAAAACTCGAGGCAACGCACATCTAGCATACACAGGTCCAACAACTAGAAAAACCAGGAAGAAAAAAAAAAAAAAAAAAGAAAAAGCAACTAATTAAACATCAGAGCACAACTTTGATCCCAGAGAATCAAGACATGTTCTTGATCAAACAAAACATTTAAGCTGGGCTGCATGGTGCTGCGTACACTTCTGTCCAAAGCTACTGACATTAGAAGTAGAGTAAAAACTTAAGTTCTGAGAACAATTAAATATAACAAGAGACAATTAAAACTGTAAGTGTTAACTTAACCCTGCTGTGAAGTGCAATTGTCGCTTTCATACATCATAGGTGAGAGTCATATTGAGCGGGATATGGAAAAAGGACAAAAGACTGGTGAAAATAAATGTAGATTTATCTCTACTAAACACTTTTTTGGAACCACAGAAAGCAGGCAGGAGGGGTTGACTGTTTGCAAGTGAATATACATCTAGAGTATACGCTCACCAAGCACTTTATTAGGAACAGCATACTAATACTGCCTGGGGCAACCCTTTGCTCTCAAAACAGTCTCAGTTCTTCATGGCCTGGATTCCACAAGATGTCGGCAACATTCCTTTGAGATTCGGGTCTGTGATAACAGCTGCACATCCATGCTGCTAATCTCCTGTTCTACCACATCACACAGGTGTTCAGATTCAGATCTGGTCACTGGGGAGGCCACTGAAGTTCACTGAAATCATGATGTTCATGAAAACAGTTTGAGACGACTTTTGCTTTGTGACATGGTGCATTATCATGCTGGAAGTAACCATTAGAAGATGGTAAATTGTTCCCCACACCATTACAAAACCACCACCAGCCTGGACTGTTGACAAAAGGCAGGTTGGTTCCATGGATTAATGCTGTTGCATGAATTCTGATCCTACCATCTGCTGCCTCAGCAGAAATCCAGATTCATCAGACCAGCTACGTTTTTCCTGTCTTCAACTGTCCAGTTCTGGTGAGCCTGTGCCCACTGCAGCCTCAGATTTCTGTTCTTGGCTGACAGATGTGGAACTTGACATGGTTGCTGCTGTTGTAGTCCAACTGCCTCAAGGTTCGACGTGTTGTGCATTTTGAGAAGCTTTTCTGCTCACCACAGTCATAAAGGGTGGCCTCTGAGTTACTGTAGCCTTTCTGTCAGCTCCAACCAGTCTGGCCATTCTCCTCTGACCGCTCCCATCAACAAGGCTTTTATGTCTGCAGAACTGCCACTCACTGGATGCTTTTTTGTTTTTTGCACCATAGTGAGTGAACTCTAGAGGCTGTTTTTTGTGAACATCCCAGGAGATCAGGAGGTTCAGAAATACTCAAACAAGCTTTTCAGGCACCAACAATCATGCCACAGTCAAAGTCACGGAGATCACGTTTTTTTCCCCCCATTTTGATGTTTGATGTGAACATTAACTGAAGCTCCTGACCTGTATCTGCAGGATTTTAAGCACTGCACTGCTGCCACATGACTGGATGATTGGATAATTGCATGAATAAGCAGGTGTACGGGTGTTCCTAATAAAGTGCTCGGTGTATAGTGAATGTGAGAGAACTTGGTCACATCTGACAAGTATTAACATGGTTGAATTGTAAACAGAATTGTGTAGACGTAGTTGAACCCTCTTATTTCTGTATTGTTCTGTATTAAAATACCCAATGGATATATCAATTTATTAATAAAGAAAAAAAGAACACACACACACACACACACACACACACACACACACACACACACACACACACACACACACACACACACACACACACACACACACACACACACACACACACACACACACACACACACACACACACACACACACACACACACACACACACACACACACACACACACACACACACACACACACACACACACACACACACACACACACACACACACACCTCTGCTATCTGTGTGAAGGTAGCCTGGGGGTATCTGGGGATGAGCAAGTCGTCTGTCTCTTTCAGGTAGGCCACTTGCATGTAAACATGGAGCCAGGAGATGGGAGTCTGTGGGCTGAGACTCCACTTCAGCTCCTGTGTTAGAAAAGAGAGAGAAGACAACCTGCAGTGTTGGACAAGTAAACCAACAGCAATACAACTACTTACAACTTACATCTAAATAAATTCAAGCTTTTCCAGGGTTGCAGGGTTGTGACAACAGAAATAATTACCTTTTGAACAGACATGCATTTTTAAAATCGTGTAATAAAAGGAAAGGCCGAGAACATGCTGTCCACCATTGGTGACAGGTGATAGGTGACTAAGGGCCAATCATTACAAGATCTGCTCTATTTAAATACTAAGTTCTACCAAACTCCATCAGTGGGATGAGATTGGGTAAATGGCACTTGGACAAGTGAAGTTCATAATGATGTGTCATGGATCAATGAGTAATATGCGTGTTCTTTACCTTCATGATAATGATTTCCATTTTGAGAATCTCATCTTCAGTGCAGGCCTCGTCTGTAACATAAGCAAACTGGTGGACCTTGGGAGGATACATCTCCTGGGAGAAGCAAAAATAGGGTAGCATTATAACAACCAATCATACCAACCAACATATTGTAAAATGTTGCAGGAGAAAGGGGCAATGCAACTAAGATGATGTGCCTAAAGCAAACCGCCAACAAAAGACACAAGAAAGAGCTATAGACTACTTAACAACGACGGATTTTGAGGAACCCCACTTTACATCTTGTACAGTCCAATCCTTCTTACCTCTACTTTGGCAGCAATGAAGAGACAAGTGATGCCTATGAGCTGCAGTGTTGATTTGAACACGTTTCTCTGTGTGGCCATGAAGCGATCAAAGTAGTCCTGAGCGAGGTGGTACGTCTCCCTGTGCAGTTTGTACACCTCACTCACCTAAAACATGCACAAAAACAGGACATCGCTGCACTTACGTGGCCTCCCATGTATTCAAAACCACATTTCCACTAGTAGATTTGCTAACTTTGAGTGACATTAAATGGCATCAGGAATTTACCATTGAATGTCACTATATTATCCTCCGTAGTCATGAAAAAAAAAAAAAAAAAAAAAAAAAGATATCTGTCTAGCACAAATTTCAAATAGAGCTGGATAAAAAACAAACTGAACTGTTACAGCTACACATTTAACATTCAAAGGCTTGTTGCATCATCCCTCTCTCTCAATGTATCTTCTGCACTGGTATACACAGTGTAACGCAGAGTTTATTTGTCATTTTTGGGGTTGTTAGGTGGATCTATGTTTTGATATTTGGATTGCTGATACTCTGAGTGTTCAGCACAAACTAACTTTTCAGTTGGTTTGTTGTTAGGTTGAAGCTGCTCTATAGTGTTGTCAGTTCTATTGTTGAGGGCTCATCCCAGTCTAATAGACAGTTTATGGTTGTGAGATTCCTCCGTTACCTTTACGCTGTATGCCATGTTTGTGTATTTCCATAGCAACCTACAACATGAGACTTTGTTTTTTCCATGGATGTCAGTGGTTTTATTTTCATCTAATTCAAAACACCCATACCATTCTGGCCTCTGGACTAGCACAAGAATAATAATGGGTGAGTTTTAGTCATTATTTGATGTTTTCCAAAACTTTAAATGTTTTGCACAGTACAATGCATGTATTTCTACATATAGATATGGAATGAATGCAATTCTAAATCAAGTTTCCTGTAACTTTAAAGTGGTCTCAAGTGTAATATATCCAACCTCCTACATTTCATAAACAACGACTGAAGGAACTATCTCTGTTTAAATTGAAACATTTGTATTGAAACAGACCTCAGATCCTGCATCTGTTTGATAAAGTCCCACATTACTTCCATGCAGCACTCATCACCATTATTCATAGCAATTTATACTTTGATATGAGGGGGAACCAAAAATCAAAAGGCTACTGCTGATAGGTTCTTTTCCTGAATGTGATTAGACTAAATCAGGTTGGTTGATCTCCTTCAGAGACAAGAGAACTCATAAGTCACTGCAGCTCATTATTCACCTTCAGTACAATGATGTTCAAAGTATTTTTTCCAATGCCACACAGGATACTGTTGAGTATCACTTAACTGCTTATGCCACAGGATGTTTACTGATCGTTAACCACACCACACACATTTGCAGATACATTTTCTCAATAACCAGATTATCAGGAGAATTTGGCTACCTCAAAAGCAATAGGAAAGAGCCTAGTGTGGCCCGTGTCCTATAGCACAGTTTCAACTAGCGACAGTACATTACCCTCCGTAGTCATGAAACTTGATGATGATCTGTAAGGTTCAAGCATTTTTTTTTTTTTTTAACTTTTATGCTGTCTACAGCTGCTGTTAACAGAAAGCATGAGAGCCAATTTAAAATCATAATCTGCAAGTCAGTAGATGGTTATAAATGCAGCCTTTACTTTTTTCCCCACAAATACAGCTGAAATGATCAAAATGAAAGTCATTATATGCATTGTTTACAGGCGTGATGACAAAGGGTCTTAAACTGGTCATTAAGACATGCTACAGACCTCCATGAGCCAATCCAGGAGAATTGCTCTCATCTTGGGCTGCAGATGAGGATGCTTCTCCATCACGTGGACATCCCTGGTGTAGGTCTTATCCTTCTCCAACATGTTGCTCCATACCACATCCTTACTGGCCCAGCTGATTAACAAAAACCGAGATGGACACGATGGTAAAAACTCAAAGATTCAACTCTTGAGTGCCTCCTTTGTTGTGCAACATGTACAAAGTTGTATCACTTGCATTTAAAATATTGTTGTCCTTGGACAGATACATAAACCAGATCAACAGAAAATACTGTGTGAATAGTTTTTAGTCTAGTTTTTCCGTGAATTTACAGGACTGTACTTTAGCCCTAGCTAGGAAAGTAGAGATTAAAGTTGAAAGAGAAAAACTATTAACTGAAAAAGCAAGTGAAAAAAAGACATAAGCTAAACCTCTTGCCTTAAGTACAGATGTGCGACAAATTAAAAAGGAAAACCAATATGATGTATCTTACTAAGGTGTTGTTCCAATACAAGCATATGAAACAGCTTCAGTGCTTGATGTCATAGATTCTCCAAGTCCCTAGAATTCTTCAGAGGGAAGACAGCATTCTTCCTTAAAATATTCCCTCATTTTTAGTTTTGATGATGGGAGGAGGAGAGCATTGTCTAACAAAGTTCTCCAAAATCCCTCATCTGTGAAGTCATTTATTCAGGTTTTGCTTTTAATTAGTCACCCTAGCAATGTACGGAGACACAAGAGAGAACACAGGTGACTGCAGGATATGGAGATAATTAACCACACAACAACAGTACTCACCACAGCGCAGGGAGCGGGGCGCAATGTACAGGGGTTACAAATATGTTGTTAAAGTTGTAGTGTGGGAAGCCTGCGTTTATCAGGGCAACAGGTTGGTCCTCCTCCTGATCAGGCGTGGGGATCCACCTGTGTGGACTTCTGTAACCAGCATCAGGACTCCAGACCAGCTTCACAGGGACGAGGGAGAGCACAAGAGGTGACAAGGAAAATGTGAGGGTAAGGTCACAGTTAAGAAACATGTTGTAGTAGGGCCATTTCGCCCACAAGCTGAGTCCAGAAAGGGGACTGCAGACACACACACACACCACTTAATCAGAGAACAGAACTTTAGGCAGAATTAACAATCAATCAATCTATATGTACTTGAGAAACGAGCAACCAAGCTTATAAACAATTATACATTATAGACCAAGTGGTTAGACTCGGCAAGTGGGCTACATATACATTAACAGAACTGAGCTGTGGGGGGAGCCATATGTTTTAAAACCAAGAGTGGAAAGATAACTAAACCCACCTCACAGTCACGCTGCTTCTTCCTTGTCATCTCTGCTACCTCCTCATCCAGATCTTGTAAATACTGAGGATCAAAGAAGGATACAAAAGTATTTTCTACGGGATTCAGGTCACAAATTGTACAGAGCTCGTACAGGACAGACATTTCCACTTGTTTTTCCAAAGGACATAACAGCTTGTGAAAGGCAGAAACAGCATCCTTTCCTGAGCTGTTTCACTTTGTAAGCACCAATAAAACTAATTAATACATGCAACACTAGTCAATTCCAATACAATACCAGCTGCATCGACCAGTAATAAAACTTGGCAGCCATGATGAATATATGTGACACCAGTTTCAATTTTGGTCATACAATTTGGCCTACATTTGCAACGCAGCTACGGGTCAGGATGGGGTTTATGTCAGTTACAGGCTAGTTTGCAAGCCTATCAAGACTACTTACAATGGCAACATCTGCCTTCCTCTTTCTCGGTCGTACTGCGTTTTCCTTGGGGGCCTCGGGAGCAACAGACTTCGCTTCTGTGTCTTCCCTGTGACACGATAAAAACAAAAACACACAGCTTTGAGCCTCCAGGGTCAACACTAAAGATTTTAACATGCTCGGATAAACATGCTAACATGCTCAAAATAAGGTCTCACAGCAGCAAGCTAGCTAGCCGAATGGCTAAGGCTCCATCAACTCAACTTTTCTTTCTGTCGCACACTTTGATTGACGTGCCGGATAGAGTCGTGGGTTAAAGAAATGTGACACTTACCGTTTTCCTCGCATTATACTCTGAGGGGTTGGCGTCAGTTTGGGAGTAAACCTGTGGACGAGACATGATTTTAAGTTTTATTTTGGGGTTTAAAAAAAAAAAAAAAAAAAAAAAAAAAACACACAACACATGCATTGGCGTTACTCCCAACCCCCACTCTAAACTCCCTCCTGCTGACAAAGCCCAACTCAAGCCTGGCGCGGGGAAATGTATACGGTACGCGGTGTTAAAAGTCGCCAAAGAGCACCACATACTCAAAGTATATCCCTGAAATTAGTCGATGACAAACAACAGACACCATATTAACTGCTTACCGTTGTTATTTGGGGTATTTTTTACGGGGAACCTGGTACATTTCCCATGCTAACTTTGAACAGCTGGCTTGCCACATAAAGGCCGAACGACCCCGGCACAGCTGGGACCCATATTTTCCTCATTTCACCATTTCACGGCAACAGCGACGGCACCGAGCAAGCAGGTAACACTGGCGACATCCATACAAAACCTTTAACTTACTGTCCGCATTGAAACTTGTTGCGGTTTAGCCAACATTCAGGTCAGGGCTGCGTAGCTAGGAAAAGTTGCAGCTGAAACTAGTTTAACGTAACTAACTGGGTGCAATGATAAGGTTTCGTTTCGTCCACCCACCTCAAGATTCTGCCCTTGAAGTTCACTCTTTTCCACGTCCAAAAAATAATACCAATACTGCGTTATTTCACCGCCTGTTCTTAAGACTCGAAGGTGCTCTTTGTATGTGTATCCAGGCCGGACTAGTTCCTCTGAGCTGGCGCCTTGTAGGGAGGAGTAGATTTAACTTGGCGCTAAATCTCTAATCTGACCGCCTCTTTATAGTCTCATTTAAACTCCATTAAAAACAGTTTCACCCCCGTGCCGGATGGACGGCCCCACCTGTTTATATAATCGGTCTATATTGTGCTAAAGAGAAGGAAAAATAAGTTTATAATTTAGCTGACAAACGGGAGGTGTGTGGTGACAGCTGAGGGGGCGGCGCTTCCAAAGAGGAAGTACCCAGGCACCGCGTGGCTAGTCTGTCAGATGTAAACAAAACCATCGTTCTTTAGAACGAGGCTAAAATAAAACATAGCACGACCAGGGTAGTGTGAGGAAATTGAGCATTTTCGTTGCGTGAAGTCTACAAGTGGTTCTCAGTCGCTGTCACGCTCTAATATATCCGAAAAATGAACTATGCTAACCTGCGGATGCTTCTGCCGGGGCGCCAATTTCCAGCACTGGTTGTCATACCGCCGCCTCCGCCGCCACCTCCCCCAACCCCCAGTTCCCAAACCCAAACCCACACACACATACACACACATACATAAATATACATACATACACATACACACACACACACACACACAAGCACACACATACACGCACACAAGCCTTCTCTAAATGCGTATTTAATCCAGGTGGGTTGGTGGGGTAATGTAAGATACTGATTGGCTGCACTATCCGTTTAGAGAGATCTTGACATAACATCTTTAACATAATTGACCTTTGGCCAGTCACGTGATCCCCATGTTTAAAAGACCCACAAAAAAAAAAGAGAGAAGATTTGCTCTTTGGCCCCTGCTTGCTCCACAAAAAACGGGAATATGAGGTTTTTGGACCTTTTTGGGCGCTTAAAATCCGTGGTTATTGGAATGATTCATGTTAAAGCTCTACCAGGTAACGTAAGATTGCACCAACCCATTGCTTTCCAGCGTTTAAATGTTAAGTTTTCAGTGGTGGAGGAAGTGTTCTCTTAAGTACAGGAAGCAATAGTATACACCGTTTAAGAAAAAATAATTAATTAAAAATGTCCTGCAATGAATCATGAAGTATTATTAGCAAAATGTACTTAAAGTATATAAAGTAAAAGTACTCAATGCAGAAAAATGGCTTTATATGAATGTTAAATTATTATATATTACAGTATTAGATTTTCTTTATCTGTCCTTGCAATAATACGTAAGAAGCATTTTTCTGTGGCAGCTGTTCTTGGTCTCTGAAGTGTGAAGTGGAATGAAATGGAAAGACTCAAGTAAACTACACCTACGTTAGACTTGTACTTAAGTGCAGTGCTTGAATAAATGTGCTCAGTTACATTGCAGATTTGGGAGCTATAATTAGTGATACTGTATACTGTATGTAACCAGGTTTCTCGTCCATCTCAGGCACCCCCCTGGGTTGTATGACAATGTCACACATCACTGAAGAAGCATGCAGGGAGGCATCGATCTACCGTGATGCAGGGATTGTAAGTTATTGCACATTGTGTGGAAATGTTTTCATTTCTGAAGTCTTAACAGGCAAGCGAGTAACCATTTCCTCTGAAACCCTCTTTCAGGACGCTTTGATCATTGAGAACATGCACGATATCCCTTACTCGTTCTCTGTGGGCCCCGAGGTGTGTGCCTGTATGACTGCAGTATGCACTGCTGTGAGAAGCATCTGTCCACTCCTGCCGCTCGGAGTTCAAATACTGTCTTCTGCTAACCAGCAAGCTTTGGCCGTAGCGCTGGCTTCAGGTTCAGACTTTACATCAATCCGTTTATTGTTATGCTGTGTATGAGGCTGTAAGCATCAGCAGCCATAGCTTTTAGAACAGAACAGAACAGATGGCTTCAGTCATGTGCAATCATGGTCAACATCTAAACAGATTTTCCTGCCAAACACTACAACAGCTGATTTCACTTTCTGGTTACCCTGTCTAATTTAAGGTGTGTTTAAAATTGAAAGAATCCGCTGTGTGTTTGGTCTTCAGTGAGAAACTGAATACTTTCTGAACAAATGTACAGCTACGTGTGTGTTGGATCAGTCCAAACTTAGGTGCATTTGAGACAGTGGCTACCAGGTAGTCAACCATAGCATTAAAATGCTGCTGTATGGTCACAGGTCTGGATTTCATCAGGGCCGAGGGTTTTGTCTTTTCTCACGTGGCTGATGAGGGTTTCCTAAATGCCTGTGCCGGAGACTTACTGAGGTATCGCAAACAGATTGGAGCTGAGCATGTGCAGATCTTCACTGACATCAAAAAGAAGCACAGGTGAGATCACCATTTCTACAGTTCGATTAGAAAGTAGAACCAGATAACGCACTGGTACTTAGAACTAGTTTTTGTCAGATGATCCGGACATAATTACCAATGGCAGGACTAACTACTGATCTAGTCCCTTACTGCTACTAAATTAAGATCCAGACAAATAGTCTTGGTGTGACTAGACAAAAAAAAATATCAGTTAGGGAGATTTAAGCTCTTTTGGTTTATCAGTAGCCTCAAAGTTAATTAGCTTGACCTCGGCTGCAAAGTGGGTTTGACATGGTTTCACAAATTTTAAATGTGTAGTTATGTTTTTTTTTTGTTTTTTTATCAAACAGCTAAAGATGAAATTTTGGACTTAAATGAAAGATTAAAGTAAAAATCCTTCACTTGTGCCATCACTCACAAAATAAAACCTATTGACCAAATTTCTTTGGACTTAGAGAGATTTCCAGAGGTGGCCCGATAGCCAAATACATACGTCGCATACCTTATAACCACAACGTCCCGGATTGGATTCCAGCGGGGGACCTTTGATGCTGTCATGCCACTCCCTCTCTCTGTCTCCCGTCCACTTAAAAGAGCTCCAGAGGTCACGTAATTTGGTTAAGAGTAGCCAGCCAGCATCTTGGATGGCTGCTGAACAGAGGCGCGGACACACCTTCTGGCGCGTGTTTGTGAATAACTGTGCGATGTACACGTTATCTGAAGCAATATGTATAATTCAGAGTTGGGTTATTTGCAGTTGCTGCTCTCTTGTAAAATATTCTCCAAACATACTTTTGAATTTACGCCAATATTTTTGCAGTTCTGCAAATGATATTAAATCTGGCATTAGCTTTGTTAGCAGTTACTTTCTATGCATCTATATTGTTTGCACTTGTCAGTGTGGTAGTAAATTCCCCTCATTATACAGTATGTTTTCTTTGAAATACAGCTGAATTTTATGTCCGCAGCAGTTTGGTTTTTCTTTTATTTTCATCCCAGCCAGCCATTACTTTACCTCTGATTATACTGTATATCGATATATCATAAACAAAAAAGACTTTAATAGCTAATGAGAATATCAAGGGTCTCTGACATCTAAAATTAACTTAGTATAGTTAATTAATGACATAAAGGCTTATGCAGGATAACATATTACTCATTAACACGTAAGGATTTTTTGTGATAGAATCAACAATGCGGCAGATGTACTGTAGATTAAATCCTTGTCTCTGACCGGCCATTCCTTTTCTGAGCAAGCATGTGATTCAATAATGTGATCACTTGAGAGCTGCTCATTAAGGATACCCTTGCTGGAAGCAGGAGAGATGCTTGATAAATGTCTTGTTTTTCGCTTTGGTGAAAGAGCTGGCGCTTTAGAGTGTTTTTGAAGTTTTAAAAAAATACAGGCCGAGACCAACGTTCCCCCAATGTGATGGTTTAGTAACTTTTGTCCTAACCTAAGTCATCGACGAGTGCGCCCAAAGAACTCACACTCACAAAGTGCTCCCGCTTTGTATTTTGAAATAAAATACATAGGTTCGGAAGTTTTGATGGAATTTGTATTTAGGGTTCAGGGAATCGACACTGTTCTTGTTCTCGGCCCGAGTTTTAAATCATTTTTACAATGTATTCTAATTTTAATTCATTTCCAGAGTCAGACTCAGTTTTATCCCCAACTAGTTTTACTTAGTCTGTGACCCATTGTGTATGTATACTGCATGTGCGTTTTCCCAGCTCCCATGCCCTGACATCAGATGTGACCATTGAAGAGACGGCACGTGCTGCGGAGTTCTTCCTCTCAGATGGACTCGTCATCACGGGAGCGGCTACCGGCGTGACGGCTGACCCGAGGGAGCTCAGAGGTGCTACCATAAATTCTCCACACATCACACAACCAGCAGACCCATGGTGCTGTAATGGATGCTAGCTCTAAGTATTCAAAGCACCGTTTGACATTTTGGCTTAATTTTGGACAGCAATATAGGGCTACAACTGATAGCTATTTTCAACATTGATTTGATTGATTTAGCACTGATCTTTTTCATGAATCATTAGCTTATAAAATATAAAAAAATAAAAAAAAATAAAAAACTCTCTTGTAGCTTATACACTACATAATAAAATTTAAGTCACTGCCCCGTCTGTCCAGCAGAGGGCACCCTCGTTTGTGGTGATTATTGATACCCTATGAGAGTTCCTGACAGCAGTGTCCAGTGTCCTCTGACATCAAGTTAGTGCACATTCACACCAGGGATCTGCAGTCGTCCAATGTGGCACCCATTTGAACCCTGGCTGCACTGTGGCTCAGTTTAGGAACGCACCGTAAACAGTAAAGCGTCAACCGACATGAAGTAATATGAACTCTCAACTCCACTGGATGGCAAAGTTTTGTTCCATCAGTCTGGAAATCGAGGTCTGCAAAAGGAGAAGCCTGGGCACCTGACAAAGTACTTGTTGACTTACTGGTGGTGATCAACTAGCTTATGAACTCTGAAGAGTACTCTACCCACAGAGAATTGTCTCCCAATTCAGCTTGGGTTCTTCCCTGACGCATGCTCCATCCCTCCACTAAATTTTGCACAAATCTTTCCAGTACTTTTTGCATAATCCTGCTGAAAAACAAACAAACAAACAAAAAAAACGAAACAGTCTCAGGTGAAAACATGACTTCCTTGGCGGAGGTAATAAAGAAGTACTTAAGAACTTACTTTGAAATGCCCCTTAAAGCTCAGGGCTATGAATATGTTTTTAGGATTATTCATCCTAATTTTATATGTGTCCTGGCATGCAGTCCATCCCCAACCTGGTGTTACATTAGTATCAGTTGCAGCATGTAGCTGTTTTCAGCAAAAAGAATGTGATAAACCAACTGTGCCCGACCTACCAACTACCAAACAGCAAACAGACAATTTTAGCTGGTGAACATAGTAGAGCTTCTTAGCAGCTAAAGAACCGGATATTTGAAGTTGTCAGACGTAAAAGGATAGTGAGGTATGTAATATGTCAATATGTTTACAGTTTGCTTTTGACCAAATAATCAATTACTAGTTTACATACATCACAAATGATACTTGAATTACATTTTGTGGTAGTACTTCTTTACCTTTACTTATTGTTGTATTGCTGCTTAAATGTATATGAATACATCTTTCACCACTGTAAATTTCAGGATTGTAGGAAGGATTGTACTTGTAACTCCACTACTTTTATTTGACAGCTAGTTTCTTTGCACAATCAAATTTTATAGGCAATACATACGATCATCTTAAAAAATATGATGCAGTATATCTACAATAGTTAAAATAAGCTCCAACTCAACCAGCTACAAGATTAAAATACTGCTTGTATGTTATACAGTATGTACTGGTAATAATGATCCAATAATAGAACCCTCCAAAAGGGGCCAAATTGTATAATAAGTACCTGCACTTTTAATACTTGACTATATATACCTGGTACTACTTAAGTACATTTTTTAATGAAGGATTTTTACTTGTAATGGAGTATTTTTACACTGTAGTGGTCCAGCATAATTTGATTACTTCTTTCACTGCTGGCTTAATCCGTGGCCAAGGAGGCTGCGACAAAAGGAACCCAGGTTTGTGTCCACCAAGGGTCACTGGGTCTGAAATCCTTACCGTGTCCTATAGATGGTGAAACCAGGGCTGCTATTTTAAGAAGTTTCCAACACGACATACAAGACTGTAAACACTTGGAGCTGTTCGTACACACAAGTATGCTGACACATTAGAACAAACACACACACACACACACACACACACACTTTCCCCCATCTCTTACTCTCTCCCAGACACATCCATTCTCTCTCTTGTTAACACAAACATGCAGCCACTGGTCAGAGCAGACATGCCAGTATAGCAGTTAGCCTGTACTGTGTCACAAGACCAATGTATGAGAGTCTCTTCCGGTTTAGCCCCCTCTCACTTTTACAACAGACACAGTGAGAGACATCAACAATAGCAATCATAAACAGGTCCAGATTTTGAAAAGAGCTCGCTGCACTGACATAACCATACATCTCAAATTAAGTTTAGCACATTTTATTGTAAATCTGTACTGTATAGATTTTGTTAGATTAGATTTAAAATGCATCCATGTACATGTGTTGGCGAGAGGTGGGTAGTTTTTATTTTCCTTAAAAGACTTTGTGTTCCTGAAACTCCCTGCAACATTACTTATTACCCCCGTCAAGGAGGTTATGTAATCACCAGCGTCTGTTTGTTGGTTTGTTTACTTGTCAGCAGGATTAAACAAAAAGTACTGAACCAATTTGCACAAAACTTGGTGGAGGGATGGGGCATGGCCCAGGGAAGAATCCATTACATTTGGGGGCATATCCAGATCATTTACTATGAATTTGAGTTTTTTTTTCTCTGAAATCTGGAGTATGTTGTATGACATTGGCCTACGCCAAGATTTGCGCTGTACTGATTGCATTTTCTCGTTAAATGTTGTTTCATTGTGATTTGTGTCACCATTGATGTTAAAACCTGTTGTGCTGTTTCTTTGCTTTTGCAGAGGTTTCCAAGTCTGTGAGAATCCCAGTGCTGATAGGTTCCGGAGTGACCCATGACAACATTGAACACTACCTTGATGCAAATGGAATGATCATAGGGTCTCATTTCAAGGAGAATGGCCACTGGGCCAATGCAGTAAACCCGGAGAAAGTCAAGAGGTTCATGGACAAGATACGCGACCTTCGAAAATGAAAGGGAAGGTTTTCTGTCGTCACCCCAGTGTCGTGTACTTCCATTCTCGGGGGTAACTGCAGGTCTTGAAGTCTTAAAAAGCATTTACTTACCTCAAAAGAAGTCTTCAATTTCATTGACAAAGGTCCTAAATATTTTATCTTTCCTGCCGTAGACAATAACATTAGTTATGAAGTTCATGACTCATAATGGGCAAGTGTCGTTTTTAGAAAGTTTGAGTAAGTAGTAAGTGTAATTTTATTCCCTCCATCAATCACTTATCTGCATCAAGGTCACATTACTTGATTCATTGTATTAATAGGAATTGTTGTTATATACAGATAGAATGTACTGACAAAAATTTCCAGGTTTTAATGTTATCTTGTGTGTTTTTAAAAAGGCCTTAAAAAGTCATAAATATAATTTGGAGAACCCTGCAGAAACACTATGGTACAAGTAATGTTTGTACTGCCACATTATACACATTCAGCCACCCCCTTAAGAAAACAAGATTTATTTGAATTTTTTTGTACATTTCATAAATACACACAAATAGAAAAACATAATATTCAACTGTATTTACACTCGTGAGACTAAAAGTGAGTACCTGCTGAAAAGTACAAAATGGTACACTCAGTACAAAACTTGAACAGGGGTTTTGTGAATATTCCTTATGCGGACTCAATTTGAAACAGAGGGAAAATTTATTTTATGGAATTCCCAGAGTATCGTTAATGTTTTCACATGACAGGAATACTGTACCGGGGAACATGGTATGAAATTAACTTTTAATACACTTGTAAAAACAACGTCTAAAGCTGAGGCACATGTTATAATACATACTGAATACAACCAAGGAATACCCTATCAAAATCGGCCATACTCCAACTGCATCATAATTAGATTATGCAAAGTATTCAACAGGCTTGAGTTTTTCTCATTGGGAACAGTGTCACACACTGCAACGGTAACAACTCCTTTACAATAACTTCACACACTTAATCAATCTAAACAAGTCAAACAACTCATGTTCTCACTGCTAATGTACAAACATTTTTGTTTGAAAGTAACTTTGTTACTAATGGTTTCCAATCTGAGGGACTGACTGTCATATCAGGAGATTGATGTCATTGTTCTCAGTGCTTTCAGATGTGAGGATTGCAGTGCACGTAGCCTACATTAAAATCAAAATACAAACGTGTTGCAATGAAATCAGAGTATTTCAAAGTCTAGGCACCATTCTGCACACTGGACTGTGGTGGGGGCAACTTGAGACACACCATTATGAGCAGTTTCATCACTACTTTTCAGTAGTTGTACAGGCGCTGGCAGGGCTGCTTGAAGTGGCTGTAGCGCTTCTCTGCTGGGGAGAATCGTGGCTTAGTGAGGTTCTGCCTGTGGAGGGAGCTGCGGCTTAGCTTCTTCCGCTCAGCCTGGGTCCTGGCTCTCTGGACAGCCAGCAGCTGGATGTTGCAGGGCAGAGGGATTCCCCAGGCAGCCAGATGCCAAGATATGTGCTGCCTCACTGCCACTGGCCTGGACAGACACAGGAGAAGTATTACAGTACGTGTTAATGAAATATTAGGTGAAATACAATATGAGAAAGATAAAGTATTATTGTACACCATCATTCTGGCTGCTCTTTCTTTCTGAAAACCAAATTAAGATTTAGACCCTAAATGTGACGACACTTTTGCAAGGTTTTGGATGGTCCTCATTTCTCAAGAGGTTAGCTTTCTTTCAAACCATGCTTGGTACCTCACTAAGGAAGATTAGACCCACTCCCAGATTACATATTTGGAAGCCCATAACACCTCGACCCAGGAAGGAAGATACCACTAGCCCTCCCCATGGGCCAGCCCACAATTAAGATGAGCCAACACTAAGGACAAAGTGCGCTAAAGAAGGCGCTGTCACGTCCAGGTGGTGAAACCAAATAAATAAATGTGTGTGGAGATGCCCAACTAGCAGCAGCACAGATATCACTCAAAGAAATACCCCTGAACAGGGCCCATGAGGTGGCCATTGCGCTAATGGAATGAGCTAGCAGGCTTTCTGGGGGCTGTTGTTTACAACTCTCATATGCCAACATTATTGTCTCCACTACCCAGTGTGACAGATGCTGGCGAGATAGCGCCTTCCCTATGTGAGAGGGGGCCCTAGATACAAAGCGCTTGTTACTCCTCTTAAACCCCTTAGTTCTGTCTAAATAAATGCAAAAAGACAGAGTGCCTCTCACTCTCCTTGACAAAAGGCAGGGGTTGAAAAGCAAGCAGCTCCAGTGTGGGGCAGCTGTTAGATGACTTGCTAACCAAAGCAGGGTTAATGTGCAACATCACTTTCCCATAGCCAGGGGAAAAACTATAAGCAGGATCTGTGCACAGACAAAGCCTGTAATTCAGTTGTCCGTTTGGTCAATGTCAGAGCCAGCAACAGGGTAGTTTTGAGAGAGATAGCAGTTTTAGGTCAGCACACTCCAATGGCTCAAAGGGCAACCCTGAGAGAGTTCTACTAAAACAGTGGGCAAATCCCATGAAGGACAATAGTAATAATGGAAAAGGCCTTACCATTGTCCAGTAAATCCTGCAGGAAGCATAACAGATCCAGAACAGAACACTGAAAAGAAATGATGTCCCTATCTTGAGACCATCTGTCGAACACACACCATTGACCGTCATACAATGAATATGTGGATGGCATCCTTGCGCTCTGAATAGTCTCAATCACCTACAGAAGCAGGCCCCACTCATTCAAGTTTAACCTCCCACGTGCTAGGACCAAAGAGCCAGATGCTCCGGGTGTGGATGGAAAATCTGTCCATGCACCTGTGACACTAAATCCCTGCACAACAGCAGTAGCCAGGGATGGCTGTGAAGGATCACTCTAGTTCTGACATCTAGGATCTGCTGGGCCAATTTTGAGCTTTCAGAATCAAAGATAGCTGCTGCTCCCTCATTCTGATCAGTACCGAACCTATGAGGCTAAGTGTTCAGCCATGGATGAGCCAGCATGTCTGCTCCCAATGGTGCGTCTTCGTTTCTTAGTGACAAAAACAGTGGACAGTGTTCATTTTCAAGCATGATGCGAAGAGGGTTACGGATGCCCAGCCGAATCTCTCCTACACCAGATGAAGCGCTTAAGGGTTGAGCCTCCACTTGCCGTAAAGAGGATTCCTCCTGGAGAGCAGATCCGCCCCACTGTTCAGTACAACCCAGAATGTGGATGGAAGGGAGGGAGAGGAAACTGCCAATATGTCCCAGAGAGGTTCAGGGCAGGGATCTCTCTTGAGTGCTGACTGCTGAGCCCTCAGTTTCCAATAACCACAGCTCCCAAGTCGACTGTCTCTTCTTCCCGTCCGGGAGGCGTGAGGAGCGGTCCGATATGGCAGAGGTTCAAAAGACTTTTTGCCCCTATGCTTTTGGCCCTGAGAGCCCTGCTGGTGAGTCGCCAGCTGCTCTGGTACCTCAAATCTAGGGCCCTTACAGCTCCTGCTGCGCCCTCTCACCACCATAACCATGAATCCTGGGCGGGATGGCGGAGCTGGTGAAGTGTTATCTTGTAGGGGAGGGCTTAGGTCAAATGTCGCTTCTTCCTCAGGTAACTAGCCTGCTGCACAGAGGTAAAAGCACGCCTTGTGCAAATCGACCTTGTAGGCCGTGGGGGAGGGCTGAGCTTCTCCGCTGATGGAGCTGCAAGGCCGCTATGCCTGGACGGGGAAGAATGGCATCCTCGCTATCGACCTCATTCTCCTCGCTGAGGAGATCCAAATTATCTTCCTCCTCCTCTCCCCCACTAGCCTCCTCCTCAGAGTCAAAGAACTGACTAAACAAAATTTAGCATCAGCATCCTCCACCATTTCCCCCCAGCATATCCAAATTGCTAGCCAAGGTTGGCTTATCCTTAGGCTTTGCCGCAGCACTGAAAGGACAGGGGTGAGCAAACTCCCAGCAAACTCCTTCTGCAACGCCTGGGGAGGGGATGGGTGTCTCTCCCTGAGATACTGAGCCCACAAGCAGCAAGGCAAGGACGGGACGTGATATCCCTACCCTTGCCACCACCAGCGTTTCCCTGAGTAAAGGTAGCCATGAAAGAAAGAGAAGAGAAAAGCGGTAGCTAGCTAGCTAGCCCACACACACAGGCACACTTTGACGTGTTAGCCTGTTAGCTAAAGATGGATGAGAGCAGGTGCAGGTCTGCCACTATGCTAAACAAAAACAACTTTTTTGATGAAAAGATTTAAGATAGACCTAAAATCCTATAATCCCGACACCTGAGATCCATGTTTTGAGACTACCTTGACAGTTGCATTGTTGAACAGTTAAGTGGAAATCCAGAAGTCAGAATAGCTGAGAAGCACAATTGATCTTCATGGGGAAGAAAGAGAGAATGCTGTTTGGGAGGGCGCATAGGGGGTGGGCTGGCCCCTGCAACACAGATGATTGGTCTCTCCCCTGACATGGTGGTAGAGGAGCTTCGTGACTGGTCACGCCAGAAGGCGCTTCCCATTGTGAGATACTGTGCGGGGTTTGAAAAAGAACTGCAGGTTCATGAGAGGCCAGATATGGCGAACAACTTTATATCTGTAATTGTGAGCGCACCGTTAGTCTGACAGTGCTGTCAGCAGCCACAGACAAGCTCCGTGGTGCACTAGGATTTTATAACTACACTAGGACAAACGCATTTTATTTCTTTTACTGTGTGGAAAAATTATGGTTTCACATAGTAGATGGCAAAGAAGGCATTAAAACGTGAGTCTTAGAGGTAAAATATGAGATTCGTGTAGACTGTTCTATGAGGTGAGTGTGGTGCAGATACTGTGCAGGCCCACTGGACTGTCGTGTAACTGGCCGGATGAGTAAATAATGTCTCAATCTTAAGTAAGGTACATTGAAGAAAAAATATAAGAATATATATATATATATATAAGAATAGAAAATAGGAAAAAGAAAAACCACAAACCACAAGTGCAGAATCAATTAACCCCCCCCCGTGCCTCTTCAATTTGATGCATTGGCCTGAACTGCCTACCCTGAGTTGAGTCTGAATATCCTGATTTGGGTACGGCCCTATTTAATGTGCTTGGAATTAAAGAAGCACAAAGGCAGAAGATATGTTACATAGCTGGCCGGGAGGCTGAGAGCATCGCAATGGCCATGGCTGTATATATGAGGGAAAAGAAGTGGTGTAGCTGAACTGGCTCAGATCAGGGCCTGACCAACCCAATCGGCATAACTTCCGAGAGTGATGTAAGAAGCGGCAAAACATTGAATAAAGACGGAACCACACCTGAGGGTGATCCAATAGCAGCATAACCACTGTGTAAAGGTAATTACCCCCTTTAATTACCCACATGCAGTGATGGTGGAACAGAGTACATTTATTCAGGGTCTGTTCCTAAGTATAGTGGTTGAGATATTTCGACTTGAGTACTTCTATTTTGTGGTACTTTACTTCTGTTCACTAAATTTCAGAAGGAAATATTGTACATTTTACTTCATCACATTCATCTTCCATAGTTATTAGTTGCATTAAAATTATTTTTATGATTTTACTTTCAAAAACCTACCAACAGTTCAATCAAATATAATGCACTGTTAAAGTGGTTAAGTAAAATGCTGCTTACACATTAATGCATCAGTAATATCAATCCAGTAATATAACATATACTAATAAAACACTAATGGGGATTTTTTTCTCAACGATTAGCGCTTTTACTTTTAAAACTAAGTTTATTTAACTGATAATACTTCTGTAGTTTTACTTAAGGTTTTGAATGCAGGGTTTTTACTTAAAAAGAAATATGTTTACATTGTGGTACTGTTATTTTTGCTTAAATAAAAGAGCAGAATATTTCTTCTTCCACTGCACATATACACAACAATTTTTAGGCAATTAACTTTATCAGCCCCTGCAAACGTTCTCCTCGGTATTTTGCCATTGCAGGTTAAAGAGCGCTGTACCTCTTAGCCTTTATAATAGTTCCATGTCTCATTTTAAAATATTTGAAAACACAACAGGTTGCATTTGTAACTTTCCATCTTGGAAGTACAGTCTTGCAAATAATGAGGTATACATTGGAATTAGTGGGATTTTGCTAACACTTTGTAGTCAATGGGTTTATGAGACATAAGCTGTTTAAACCCTCACTTGTTTTAGAGAAAAATGACATAAAGGTAAGATAACTTTTAGACATCTTCACTTATCTTACAAACTGTGAGTGGTGTGAATTGGTATGTGGTTCTTTGTTTTGGGCTCAAGATCTAAGATAAATATGGACATGAACTGGAGTGTCTAAATGGAAAGTAACCTCGAAGTGTCCTCTTCGTCTTCGTCAAAGCCTTGCTCCTCCTCCTCCTCCTCTCCACTCATCCCGCATCTCATCTGGTAGACAGACATGCTAGGGTGCTCAATCAGCAGGTTCTCGAGGGGATCCACCTCGGGGGCTGATAGCGGCCCGTTCTCTATATAAGAAACATCCCAAATCAAACGGATCAGTTTACATGCCAGTATGAGCTACACCGTCATTGAGCCAAGAACGCCTGAAATCTCACCTGGGAGATTAACAATGACCCATCCTCCCTCCTCAAATTCCATCAGCTCTTCAAAAGTGTCGTCGGCTACGTCACAGTCCTCGCCAGCACTCCCCAGCAGATGAGAAAGAATCTTTCCGATCATCTTGCCTCTGTTGCGATCTGCAAATTAACAACCGCCAGCAGGTGAATTGCAAGACAGCGCCAAAGACACAGTGAATTAATCTGGAAAGTTTCATGTTAGCTGATGATCTCCAATGAATCCATATTTAAATGCAAAAATGAATTCTGAGTTGATCGGGGCAACCTCTTCTACCTCAACCTCCTCTCTTCTTGTGTCATTAGCAAAGGCTCCCCCTTGAGGCTGTCCTAATAAACACCCAAAAGACCTGTCTGCAATGGACACCTAATGCCTGCTCTGTATCAACAACTGCTTATATTACGCCAGCTCAGAAACCTGAGCGGCCAGAGTTCTTATATGGGGTCAATTTAGAACTTAAACGACTGAGAGAACTTGATGATGCAAGAGGCTGAAATTTAACTGATTGAAGCAATATTATATCATTTGTGATTCGTTTAGATTTAACTCTTATTTGTGACTGCAGACTGCAGGTGACTGACCTTTTGTCCAAGACTGAATACCCTGTAACCCGTATTCTAGCATTATGTGAAACGTGTACAAATACTATGTTTGCTGGAAGTCCTTGGTACAGGTTCCCATGACACTCTTGGGCATTACTTATTGCTATTGTGGGCAACATTTTTGCTGTCTTAGTAACACTAAAACTGAGAAATCCTACTGTCACAAGAAGTTTAAGACACTGACTTCATCGTATTTCTCCAACATAGTATGTTAAGATTTAATTTAGGTACATTTTTCAAACCTTTTTTCCCCAGCTGTTTAAAGTATCTTTGGGTATATCCCGAATGTTCTGACCATAACATACCATGATATAATACATTTATTACATAATATTAAATTTCTGCTGTTGTTGTTTAAGACAATAATAGATCTGCAAATCAACCCGTCTTATCACCCAGTGTCTGGATGCCTTCCTGTCTGCCTGGAATCTAATGTCACCAGAGCCCTCCCTGTAAACAAAGACAGACTGCAGAGCACTGTTCCCTCTCCCAGATTAGAGCAACAAAACCTGTCCCTGACATAACCTCACCGGGCCTATTATCACCCAGTGGTCACAGAGCAAAACAGCTGACTATGTGCTTAGAGATTAGTGTTGCTTCGTTTCTTCAAATCACAGTGAGCAGAGTTTTTCTAAGTGGGGAAAGTAGTCCTGCTGTAATATATATTACCATACAGACGATATTCAGTCCAAATAACAAGCAAACAAAGGCTGCAAAGACATTACATAGCCAAGATGATTGTTGTTAGAGAACAAAAGACTAAGGAATCCATGGCTCATTAAAAGACAGTATTGCTTAGTGATGCCAGAGACTTACACTTTGACCTACCTGACCAAGTAAAAGTATGTTTTTCTTCGGGTGTGGCCGTTGTGTAGAGAAGGGTCCGGGCAGCAGCAGTTCCTCAGAGATTGTTTTGATCTCAAAGTTGTTTGTCTGCGAAGAGTCCTCCCTGGGTCCTGAAACGTCAGCGCCAAACCCCGCCCAATGGCGACAGAGCGCCACGCGTCATGCGCCGAAAGCCACGCCCACCGGAGCGGAGAAAAACCGGCGCCACCGGCTGCTGCTGCTGGGAGCTGAAACGCGGACGAGATGCCTGTAACCGGCCAAAAACCTTCCAGTGTGTCTTCCAGTGAGGAAAAGGTATATTGACAAACTATATATTTATATATATATAGCGCTCCGGAACAAATGAGACCACTGCAAAATGATCAGTTTCTCTGATTTTACTATTTATACTTATGTTTGAGTAAAATGAACATTTTTGTTTTATTCTATAAACAACTGACAACATTTCTCCCATATTCCAAATTAAAAAAAAAATATTGTCCTTTAGAGCATTTATTTGAAGAAAATGACAGATGGTCAAAATAGCAAAAAAGATGCAGTGTTTTCAGACCTCAAATAATGCAAAGAAAACAAGTTCATGTTCATTTTTAAACAAGATACTAATGTTTGAACTAAGGAAGAGTTCAGAAATCAATATTTGGTGGAATAACCCTGATTTTCAAAAGCTTTCATGCGTCTTGACACCTCCATGAGTCTCCACCAGTCTTTCACTTTGCTGTTGGGTGACTTTATGCCACTCCTGGCGCAAAAATTCAAGCAGCTCAACTTTGTTTGATGGCTTGTGACCATCCAGCTTCCTCTTGATCACATTCCAGAGGTTTTTCAATGGGGTTCAGGTCCGGAGATTGGGCCTCGATCTGGTGGTCCTTCATCCGCACTTTGATTGACCTAGCTGTTGGGCATGGAGCATTGTCCTGCTGAAAAAAAACAATCCTCAGAGTTGGGGAAAATTGTCAGAGCAGAAGGAAGCAAATTTTCTTCCAGGATATTCTTGTACATGACTTGATTCATGCGTCCTTTGCAAAGACTCATTTGCCCGATTCCAGCCTTGCTGAAGCAGCCCCAGATCATCACCGATCCTCCAACAAATTTCACAGTGGGTGCGAGACACTGTGGCTTGTAGGCCTCTCCAGGTCTCCGTCTAACCATTAGACAACCAGGTGTTGGGCAAAGCTGAAAATTGGACTCAGAGAAGATGACCTTACACCAGTCCTCTATGGTCCAATCCTTATGGTCTTTTGCAAACCTCAGCCTGGCTCTTCTTTGCTTATCATTGATGAAGGGCTTTTTTTCTAGCTTTACACAACTTGAGCCCTGCCCCCCACCATGCACTTCACTCCAGCTGTTATTTGCCATTCTTTTTGTAGGTCACTTGATGTCATCCCAAGGTTGCTGAGTGACATTCGAATGAGTTGACGTTCATCCCAGTCAGTGGAGAGTCGTTTTTGCCCTCTGCTGGTCTGTAGCTTTGTTGTCCCCAATTTCTGCTGCTTGACCTTGTTCTTAAGAACCCCCGTCTTAGAAATTTTAAGGATGAAAGCAACCTGATGCTCACTGTATCCCTCTGCCAGTAAAGCCAGAATTGAACCCTTCTTTTCGTCACTCAAAACTTTTCTTTTGGCATGGTCAGTAATTATTTTTTGATTCCAATTACTTTTGAGGTACTACAAGCACTGTTTTTGCCATCCAACTGTTCCTATTGCAAGAGGATAGTGATGACCACAGCAGTGGTTTTTATACTTTTCCTCGTTAAATAAGATTTGGTTCAGGTTATCACCTAATCAGTGCCTCATTAAGTAGAATGAGGTGTGCTTCTGTTGGAATTCAACTGGAATGAAATGGCTGTCATACATGTAGAGATGCTGATTTCAGGAAACTTTGCAGTGGTCTCTTAATTTTTTCCAGAGCTGTATATATATATGTGTGTGTGTGTGTGTGTGTGTGTGTGTGTGTGTGTGTGTGTGTGTGTGTGTGTATATATATATATATATATATATGTATATGTATATATTAACCTGACCCCAACCTCAACCTAACCCTAACCACTTACATCTGCCTAATCTTTGAAATCTAGTGTTTATAGTACATGCACACTGCATTTCGCATAGTGCAATGGGCACTGCGGGGAAACACAGTATAAAATAAGATGGTTTTTGGTTTTCTTGTTAGTTAGATAACCCAGTTCAACATGAAACCGGAAAAAAGTCATTTTACTTTTGTAAAGTATACAAAAATCCAAAGCAACAAAATTCTGAATCTTTCTTTGATTTTAGTTTACCAGAATGAATGAAACAGGTGATACACGGACCGTTAAATCAACCCCAAAACCACTCTACATTACGCGCATGCTCGCTTGAAACAGCAACGCCAGAAGAGCAGAAGAAAGGACAGGGAAAACCCGTTAATTAAATACTCATGCATGCAAGAATGAGCAAATTAACAATGGACAAAGTAATTGCAAGGTATATATACTCCATCTGTCATTAGAGTTTGATATTTTTATGAGAGATCCTACTTTAGTTCTAGATCATTCAACTCCTACTCCAAACACCAGCCATTGCTTTGTGGAGTGTGTATACGCAAGATATTGCTTATGGTACAGTCAGGCCAAAATCTGCCTGCCGAAGTTTACTTGTGTGGTGTGGCCAAAAGTAGGAGGGGACAGGAAACAGTGTAGGTAGATTTATAAACATTTGATTGCCATTCATGTCTATACGTAAAACAGTGTGAGACACAGTCGGTTCTAATCTAGAAGTGATTCACCTTTTTCACTTCGCAGAGAGTTCTATATGATTGAACTTTGACCCACAAAATTACGAGGCCCTCCAATATAAAAACGGGTTTGACAGAGTGGGATTAATCTCACATTAAGGAAATAATGTTTGTTTATATTCTTGTTTTGTAACTGCACGGTGAAATAATACCAGCAGCAGATAAGAAAGGATGCTGTTTTTTTTATAGTTAGTTTAAGGACAGCTACACAGGCTGTATACTGCATTATTGTTTTTATGCTATATTTACTGTGTGGACTGCTGTTGTTAGCCCATTAGCCATAGTCTCCTGCAGGTTAGTTACAACCCTACCTGCACTATTTCCTGCCAACACCACACAAATAAATTTCATCAGGAGGATTTTGGTGTGACTGGACCATAATAGTTGTCAAAGGGAAAAAAACAAATGTATGTCTATGTGGTCTCCCTGTATTGGACATCTTCCTTCATCCATGGGTGGACTGCTAACTTTTGCTGTGATATTCCCAAACCATCCCAGAATGCATCCCGCCACCTACATCACTGGCTTGTCAAAATCTAAGATGGCGGTATTTGCAAAACGGTCTATGGCAGGGTATATTATTGAAAAAATCATCTTGCCTCAATTGTCTGTTATATACTCTCTGATATATTCTAGCAGTTTCTAGGACGACTGCCAACCACGTTATTTTTTTCCCCACCCCAAATGGGCAAAGACCCCTCCCCCCCACCACCCTGCCTATGATTGGCCCAATTGGCCCTGATATTTTTATCATAACCTTATCCAATCATCACTATTCATCACTAAACCTAACCAGAGCAATGTAGAGTGAGAGTCGCGTCAACGCCATTCAGTCGAATGGACTATGTTTGGCTGGACCCAACAGCAGGACCAGCCCTATGCGTAACTGGGTGCTGAAGTTAAACCACTGGTTGGCCGAATATTGGAGTTTTGCTATTGGCAGTTGCTCTTTCAAAAGTAATTGGTGCAAACAGTCTCTATTATGTTAACGGGGGTTGCCAACTTAGTGATTTTGTCACTAGATTTGCCGAATTTTCAGTCCTTAAGTGACTTTTCTTCACAAAAGCACCTAGCAACAAATCTAGCTACTTTTTGGACAAAGCCTAGCTACTTTCCATAGAAGAGAGTCGCCAGTATTGCCCTGCGAGCGCAAGGTCAGGCTTTCCCTCTGCAGGCACACCTCTCTGTGTCACATTCAGTTGACCGCATGGCAGCTGCATAGATGTGAATGAAATTCTAGTAGGAAAGTAGCAACCATAAAGGGTGGTCCAGCTATATACTAGGTCTTGTTTTTACAACAATGGCGGATTAGTAGTTCACTGAGGTTAGCAGCAAATACTAGCAGTGCAGTAGAGTTGCAGTAGAATACGTTGTTTGTGATGAACTTTTAAAGATAATGAATTTTAAAGAATCTGACTTTATATTTTAAGCACATCTAAATCAAATTAATGTGCATTAAAGCAAATTTAATGGTTAGGGCTACCCATGTCAGTGGTGACATCAAGCACGGTAGCTACTGTAATGATATACCCCTACTTGCTTTTACTTTGTTGTTTTTCCAGCCAACATAAACACACAAACATATATTGCTACTCATTTCTGACCTGGTTAAGTCACATCACTATACAGTTTGCCTGTAAGAATATGCAACTCCACACTTGGTGTGAGTACCTTTTCCTCCAAGGCAAACACACAGTTTCTTTCAAGCTCTGTCAGTCCATCTACCTTCAGTTTTAGGATATCAAAGACCTCTGTCAATACACCAGGCTCAGATTTAGCGCACTGCATCCTTCTTTGCAGAGTTCCCTTAAGGCAATTTCTCGTCCAAGCCTATATAGGTGTGTCTAACCCTTTCTCCTCTCTTTTTCTCCCTCTCTCACTCTGTCTCTCTTTCAGCACAGGAACTATAGGGGGATTCCATGGAGCCTGAAGACTCCCTGCAATGAGACAGCACCCTCACCCTGCAACTCGACTCCCTGGGTTTTTTAAGCCTTTCCCTGGTCCTTATTTTTAATAAACCAGATAATAAGCTGCCAATGGTGTGTTTTTTTGTGAAAAATATTTCTTTGTTGTCAGCGTCTTTAGTGATGGTACCTGAGCTAACCATTTTACCTCCTCTCCATGTCAGGTGGGAAACCGTACATTTGTACTCCTTTTTCTGACCAATTGGATCACCCCCACGCAGCTCAGTAAACCATGGTGTAGACTCTATGCAAGGACAACAAAGCCGAAAGGGCACAAACTGCTTAACATCCTATTCATTTTTCTGAATTTATTAGAAATTAATATAATGAATTCATGACAATGATTGTTACTCACTTGTTGGTCTTCTGTCCTATCTGAAAGTCGTGAAGATTACATTAGTCATTAGGATTACTTAACCCTCATGTACCATGGGATTACTGAAACCACCGTGAATTAAAGAAAATGTTAGAAAATTAAATCTGAAGTTTGAAACATTCCTTCCCTTCCCCAACAGCAACACCCTCTTAACCTAGAATATGTCAACAGGGCAGGTAACGCTAGCTGCCACCATCAAATAGTAACAAATTTTACTTTTAAGAAACTTATTTATGTTACTACATACAAGTGTCGGTTTGCTATATAAATAATGACCATTAATTACCAAAAATCGCAGTTCTGTCTCTCTGTATTTATGTATTCAAACTGCCCGCCAAAAACTTCCGTGAACTATGTGAAGTCTACATGAATCACGTGAGGATCCAGCGTTTTGACCCGTCTTTGACGCGACTGTGTCTCTACATGGCTCTGAACCTGCCAACCCAACCAACGAAGGCAACGAGTACGAAGCCAATCAGAGGCTGCGTAGGGCTGGGCCTTCGCCCTCAATGGGGGGCGGGGGGCATTCATAGATCGCTTTGTAGCGCAAACTCTGCCCCTTTGCACATTCAGGATTGGACCGAAGGTAAGAAACATATGTATTTGATCGACTTTGTAACGATCCGAGAGCTCTCGAGGGAAGGCTTGCGGACAGCTGTCTTCGATCTCTTGTCTCAGCTCAAAGAGAGACGAAGAAATGAGCCCCCAGATGTCTGAGGCGAACTTTTGTTAAACTTTTGTTGAATTTAACTCGTTGTTTAAACCCACTGCCCCCACTGTCAGGAAAAGTTATCTTGCCTGAAAGACTCTAGCGCTATAGCAGCTTATTACACCCGATCAGTTTATACCGAGCCAGTAAATATTAGGTCTTTCCCTGAGTCAGGGGTTTCAGAGTGGAATCGGCTGCGGGTCCAGAGTTGACAGCCGGCCACAGTGTTGCCCCTCCGCTGCTCTGTGAAAGATGACGCAGCTAAAAAGACAAAACAAAAACAGAACATCAGCCCACCGACTTTTAGGGGGGAAAGCCCTGGTATGTATGGCCCTCTGTGGGTTTGACCCCGAACCTCGACTGCCAGGTCCACCGATGGACCTGTCGCGCCGAACTCCATTCGGAAACCGGGTCATTGAAAATAATAGTGATAATGATGCATTAATGACGCGTACAATGTATATATTTTTTAGATATTTTACGAGTTGACAGCAGCTACGTTGTCATTCGGCGTACACAAAGTGTACAAACATTACATAACTTCAATAAAAATGCTAATGACTATTTAGAAAAAAGCGACGACATACATTATATTTATAGTATTTTATCATGTTTTTTTTTTTTTTCTGTTTGGGCTATGTTGAACTTGCAAGTGAAAGTGAAACCCATTTGGTTTCCGACAGTTGAGTAACGTGATGCGCCATTTGTTTCACCCAGGGTGGAACTTGTGCGGGCAGCTCCCTGGGTCCACCTCGCCGACACTAGCAGTCTGACACAACAGTCTTGTGGCGAACCCTCGGGTCGTGGGGGGGGGGGGTGTACCCTTCAGTTGGCGCTGAAGGGTACAACCGCTTTGCGGAGGCGCGGTTCGTGGTGCTGTTGAGTCGTGTGGCGTTGTACGGACAGGCGTTTCTAATACTTGGTGAACTCCATTTATATCAATGGGGAGAGGCTAAGTGACAGAGAAAGCTCTCTGTGTAACGCAATACGGCTCAACAGCACAACAAACTGTGGCCTTCGAAATGGTCACACACTGGAATCAACACCTCTTTAAAACAGTTTTAACACAAACTGAACATTATTTGTAGAACTGTTGTATTAGACTGCTTTAGTTTCAGCTAGTTGTACCTAACAAACTGCCAACTGGGTGTATCTGTCTGCTACGGCATCACTTTGGGATTTTCTGTGATGACTTTGAGCAATAGCATGTGCAGGGCTCGTAAAGTTTTGTTGTGAATCTTCATCTGAAAGTGCATGGTAGGTGAGTCTAGCTGAGAGACCGTGGTCTGGGTGACTCCTTAGTGCTTGAAAAGAGATCTCGACCTTCTCTAGACAACTGCATAAGCAATATTATGCAGTATGTATACGTTGTCCAGTGATGGCAAAATCGATTAATTTCACCCCAAAGGTGCAGATCTGTTGATTTGGGGAAAAAAATGGCCACTACTGCTACTAAAGGCCACAGGCTCACCGTGTCAGTGGGTTTTGGTCATTTGTTTAACTGGAAATTTCTTATAGGAATTTACACCACAAACTATCAATTGAGGTGGGTCTTGCGTTACCACCTAATTTTGTGGCTGTGTCCTGTAGAGGGGCCTCGTTTCAAAATCTCTTTGAGTTAATGTTGTGCTGACATAGAGCAAATAAAGATGTGTTTAATCACATTGCCTCCATCCTGGAGTAATGGAACAGGCAGGAGCAGCCACAGTGAGCTGTTAGATGAAGAGCTGCAGGTGACAGGCTGCAGACCTCCAACTTCTCAGCCAGGTGACCAACTGCTTTCACCGTGCCCTGCCGTCTGCATAAGATCATGGTTGCTCACAGAAAGATGGAAATAGGCCAAATACTGCCTGACTTCTTTATTTAAATGATAAGAGTTTGTTTTGCTGCCCCCAGAATTCTGTGACCTGTAGTATTAAACCCCATTTGCTGTTGCCACCAGTAACTACAGGTGTCGCCAGATCAACCAGGACTGACATCTTCGAGATTTCGAATCCACTTTAAATTAAACAAAAAGTACTATTACTTCAGAAAAATGTGATTTACCTGATTTTTTTTTTTTTTTTAGCGACTACATTAAGTTCGGTAGTTTGATAGTCTTTCTTATTTTTTAGAGAAGACGCTACAATAGAATTGACTGTCCGCTTTCCTATCTTGTGTCTCAATGCAGGGATGGCTCGTCCAGTGGATGATGTCATACGTCTGTGCTGTCAAATATCAGCTCACCATCAGATCAAGGTCACAGTGAAGAATTCCACCAAGGGAGCAATGGTTGCAGGAGGAACTGCCTTTGTAGGCGGGCTGCTCGGCGGACCTGCAGGGATTGCCGTTGGTAAGACCTAATACTCGGACCGAAACCATGGATTCTGACTTCTGTAGGCACAGTGCAACATTAGCATTTATTTGGAGTCGTGTTTCAGGCCACCTGACAAATGTAATTCCACATTCACTCTCCATTTAGCTCTGTTTTGGTGCCCACCAACTCCTGAGAAAAATCTGTGGATTTTTAGCTGCTAAATGCTCCACTACGTTCACCAACTAGTCACTTACCCTGCCTGTTAATCAGGGCTTTTTTCGCTGAAAACAGCTGTGTGCAGCTGCTATAATCGCTGATGGGAGTGACCAAAAGCTTACACTAGTAAAAAATATTGATTAAATCAGCTTCAACTTCTGATAAGTAAAATGATTTCATGAAGCTAAACTGTGCTGTCTGGCTGAAAAGGAAGCACCGAAAGCCCCATCTCGGGGAAGGCCACGATAAACAACTGCAAATAATGTAATGGTAATATGCATTGCATATTACCCGAATGCTTATTTCAAGGAAAGCCACAAGGCAGTATTGAGCCCACGTCCCCCTCCTCCTGACAGCTAGAACAGTGTCTGCTGGGTGTCAGCAGGATGCCTACTTTTAAGATTGTTTGATAAAAACATTTAAAATGTTAATAAGCGATAGTTACTTTAATTCCTACCTACTTCCTACCCACCAATTCCTACCTAGCAAACATTACTTAAAAAGGCAGAAAGAGCATAGTTGTTGTGGAGTAGTTTCAGTAGTGGATTAATACAACATTTGGTTCTCTGGTGAGTATTTCGGGCAACACAATGGTTTATGTGGGATTGAGTCATAGTAAACTCCATTGGCCACATTCATTTTAATGAAGGAAGATGTCAATCCAATGCAATGATCATTGATCTTTATAATAGTTTTTAGACAACAATGGATCTGTATGGTGAAGAGGAGTAAGACATATCAGACTTTGACTACTTGTATGTTGGATCCATTCATTGGTGGTTTGGGTCTCATCATGGGATTTGTTAAAAATAAAAACCAGACTAGGTCAAATCCCAGTCTATGGCTGAACTGCATACAGTCACTGTGTGAAATTGGGGGTGAAAACTACTGTGGAACTGCTGTAAACAACTACTTTCAATGGAAGTCGCTAAATGTCGCTAGATGATGTAATACGCTAATTAGCATATTTATGACATCATCACATCATATTTGCTTTCTGCCTCATGTCAGCTGGTTTCAGTCCTTTACCTGTTTGCTTCTCTCCTACTCTCTGTGCTCACATATACAATAGTTTAATACAGCTGAACTGCCAATAAAGTTGTTCTCATTTACATGATTTTCTGTTTCTGGTGGTAGACAACGGAACAAGTATGAAATAGTGACTGAAACGAAGCCCATTAAGACTAATCAGTCACTTCCAGGCCATTCCAAGCTGCTGCTCTGCACTGCTGAAATCCTGATTCTATAACCACGACGTCGTGTGACGACATCACCATACACAGAGGTTAAAGACAATGGCTGTGCTGGGATTTCAGCTGTATCTACTTGTAAAAATGATCAGTCAGAGAGAAAGTTAGAAGTTCATTCACGTCTATGTCAGCTGCCATGTGGTCAACTGAATGAGACACATAGAGAGGGCTGCCTGCTGAGGGAAAGCCTGGCCTCACGCTCAACGGCAACACTGGCGACTCTCTTCTACGGAAAGTAGATAAGGTTTGAACAAAAAAGTCACTAGAAAAACTTGCAAAGAAAAAGTCTGGGGGGTCAAGGGGGTCTGAAAAGTCGGTTAATCTAGCGAGAAAGGCGCTAAATTGGCAACATTGCCTGTAAACGCCCCACTGATGATGCAATAGAAACTGTTCACGCCAAGACCTTTCGAAAGACCAACGGCCAATGGGGAAACTCCAGTACTCGGCTGGCTAACCAATGGTGTAACTTCATCAGTCAGTCACTCACGGAAGTTCATTTTTGTAAGGCTGGCTAATACATACTTACTTTTGCCTGTAACTGAATTTTTATCCACCCCCATCTCTGTATCTCTCCCAGGTGGAACAGTAGGCGGTCTCTTGGGCAGCTGGCTGACCAGCGGTCAGTTCAAGCCTCTGCCTCAGGTCCTGATGGAGCTGCCACCTATCCAGCAAAAGACGCTCTATGATTACGTCGTGGCCATTTTAGGCAAACTGGACTGGAAGGACGCAGCCCAGCTCATTGCCCTTGTGATGGGCAATGCCACCCTCAAGCAGCAGGTCACTGCTGCATTGTTGAACTACATCACAAAGGAACTCAAAGCAGAGGTGTGTTATCAAGACTGACTTATGGTTGCAAATGGACTTATCAGGATTTCAGATTAGGTCTGCCAAACACATTCAGAACCCTTAACAATATATTTTTGTAATAGGCTGTTTCTAAATGATGCACTTAGCCTTTGTTATCTTCAGAGTGTCTATCCCAACAACAAAGAAATGATTGTCCTTTGAGAAGGTTATGATGTTCAGTTTGTGTCGGAACTGTTTTAGAGAGGGGTTGATTCAATTCTGTGGTCATTGTGGAGGCTGCGGCTTGTGTTGCTGTTAAATTGTATTTCATTATATGGACTGGTGTTTCTAATATTTTGTTCTCTCCGTTTATATCAGTGAGGTCAGGCTAAATAACAGAGACACCTCTCTCTAACTCCGTAGCAAATAAACATTTTCCCTTTAGGAGATACAGGGTCAAAAATTAGATTGGATCCTTGGTTCACGCCTGATAGCTCAGAGATGTGAAGGTTAAGGGCTGTCGCATGGGCAAAAACTTAAGGCTCAAAGACCTCTACGGATTGGCACATTTTTTCAATAAATGCGTCAGGGCAATCAGAAATGCCCTGACACATTCATCAACATGCTATTCTGTTGATACCCTGTCCGATTGTAGTCATTGGAAAACTATTAAGTAACTAGATCATGGTCAGGTTTCCTCCCTACCTGAGCCTCTTTTCTAGATTCTTTCCTTGTCTCAGAAAAAGAGCAAATCTGTGACATTTCTAGTAGTCATTTTATTTCTTCTGATCACCTGGTTGAAAATCAAAATTTTACACACACACACACACACACACATATATATATATATATATATATAATTTTTTATTTTTTTTATTTATTTATTTTTTCCCCAGTGGTAGATGTGAGCAGTTGTAATAGCAAGATGTAATTTACATGCATGCTGCTGCCAATACCCTCAAGCCCCTTGATAGTCTGTATCACAGCTCTCTTAGAATTATTACAAGCAACAGTTTTAGAACCCATCATTGTATCCTCTACGGGAAGATAGGCTGGACATAACTTACCATGTGAAGGGAACAACACTGTCTTCTTTTAATTTATAAAGCCAGCCTAAATAAGATACCATTTTATTTATCGTCACTATTAAGACTCGGAAATATGGGCCAGCGTATTGGCTTACAAGAATGTATTACCCTGGACATTCCACATATGAATACAAGGTTGGGAAAAAACTGCATTCACCTGTTACACTCCTCCTAGCTGGAATAAACGTCAGGATCCCCCTGAATTAGATACATTTTTATCCCTAAAATAATTAAGAGGTGTTTTATATGATGAATACTCCTGTTTTTCTTAATATGTCTGTTGTATAACTGTCAATTGTATTTATATTACTGTCTTTTCTTTGTGTTCTTTTTATTAGTTTGTAAGTCACTTGTTTTGTGTCTATAATGATGTATAAGATTGTGTAGGAGTTTTACACTTTCTGCACTAGTTTTGATTTTGGGGGCTTGGTTTGGTTTTGCATATGCAGGGCACCATTGTGAATGAGAGCTTTGCTCTCAATTGGTATTCCCTGACTAAATAAAGAACTTGTAAAAATGAAAATAAAACATTAGTTTCAGCTAGTTGTACATAATAAACTGCCAACTGGGTGTATCTGTCTGCTACGGCATCACTTTGGGATTTTCTGTGATGACTTTGAGCAATAGCATGTGCAGGGCTCCGTAAAGTTTTGTTGTGAATCTTCATCTGAAAGTGCATGGTAGGTGAGTCTAGCTGAGAGACCGTGGTCTGGGTGACTCCTTAGTTCTTGAAAAGAGATCTGGACCTTCTCTAGACAACTGCATAAGCAATATTATGCAGTGCAGTCACCACAGAAACTTGTTACTCAATTGTAATTTGTGTTATTCATTGACGAATGGATAGTGACCTTAGCACAAATAATATTTTGTCGGACAGATGGATGTCCACGTCAATTTTCCTCTTTGCTTTTTTTAAAAGTCTGTGAGGTAAGCAACAGAGAGTTTTAGCGATTAGATTCCATCAATGTGAAGAACCTTCATCAAGCGTAGGCCCTTCTGAAGACAGGAGATAGGACAGGATCCCTGGAGTTTAGACGCTGGTAGTGGTGGAGTAGAGCAAGTGGCTGGTTGATGGAAACCTTTGGACAAGTGCCCCTGGACATCATGCAGGTTATGGGGAGGTGGTGGGTTGCGCAGTAGTTGGTCTCAAAGACTGACGGGAAGAATCGCAAAGGTACTTAAGGAACGGCACCATGGATTGAATTGGCTTGAGAACTGGGATTGTGAATGGAGGGATTTGACAGCATGGGAACGCGGAAGTGACAGAAGTAGATCAGGAGTATATACGTTAACACGAAGAGGAACAAGGCAGAATGCGAGGGAAGAGAGAAGAGATCTTCCTTTTTGAGCTTTCGCCAAAGCTTCATTAATGAATTACATGCTCAAACATGTTTTTCTTGAACCCCTGACAATCTATTTGGCTTGTAGATAAAATAACATTTGATGTCCTTATAAGTTTAACTGAGTCGTAGTAAAACTGTTATGCAGGACTTTAATTCAAAGATACTGTAGTCTATTGACTAATTGACTAAAATGTAAGCCCATCACTTCCAGGAAAATGAAATATATATTGTACAAATAAAAATACTCATGGTAACTCAAAGCTAAGACTATGTCGAAATTGTTATATACCAAGTTAAAATTATGAGAGTACTTACGAAATGCTAAGTTAAAATTTGACCCAGAAAATTTGACCCTTGAATCAAAAAAAGGCAGCAAGTGTGTTTTCCAATGGGGTGCACAACTTCAAAATTACATTTAATGTACATTTAGATACAGTTCAAAAGTAGAAAAGGTGGCCCACTATCAAAGCTATCAGTGTATCTAGTAGAGCTTTGCTGATGCATTTCGGCCTGGGCTTGAATAGTGGGCATTAGTGGGATTTTTTTTAAATCTTTCTTTTCGAAAAGTCAGCCTCCATACTGTTTCCCTTTTGTTCTTACCACAGATTCTTCAGCTACTGCTTAACATTAATTATGGTTCGTTCCTTTTTCACATGATGAGTCAAGTCCGACCATCAGCCACCAACACGAGTACAAATTTCGAAATGTGCACTGCCAAAAAGGTTCAGAGATGGGGTCTATGGAGACAGATCCACATTAAGGCTACTTTCCAGAGGGGCGATGTGGCGTCCAGGAGACATAGAAATAAAATAATCTCAGCTTGTTTAAAAAAAAAAGGGGAAAACACTGAGTCTAGATTAAAAATAAAATACAAATCGTGAGCTATTACAGGAGAACAAATGATCTGTGTTAAACCTGGATGCATAAAAGTGATAAACAACTAGACTGATCTATTAACCTAATTCAACATTTCACTGTGTTTATTTACTCGCTGAGGAAAACTGCAGGTCTCGCTGCAGGAGCAAACTTGCGGATTTGTTTGAAGAGAACTCTCAAAGCGTGTTCGACAACGTATAACTTGAGATGACTGATCCTACCACGTCATCCGAGGACTGCGCCAAGTCATCGAACAAGGATTTCCTTTCTTGATGAATTCCATCTGAATTTATCTGCGCAGATACTGGATAAGATTGCACCTTAGTACGTGGCGAGTCACAAACCCAACTTTGAGACCCCCAGAAGCAATCTTTGTTTTGGCTTACAATAATTTTATACTCTACAGTCTTTATAGAAGATACCCTTTGTTGTGATTGTGTAGAGATGCAGACTCTGAAGTTTCATTCTCCTCTTTTAATTGCTTATTACGGGATGCAAGTGACAAATCAGCTCTATATTGCAACACCCATACCGTGACAAGGACCTGAGCGTAGATTTGACTGCTTACACGGGCTCTAAGTGAAAACCAGCTGTGTCAGTAGAAAGCACAGGGTGGCAGGGAAGAGGTTAAAACATTTTGAACAGCTTGTTCTTTCAACAATGAGTATTTTGTAGTCAACAACTACAACTGCTGCTACATTTAGTCTTTGACATCAACACGGTGTAATTGTGAAATCCCATGAAATAACAGGTAGGGCCATGGCAGAGTAAGGTGGTGCTCCGTTTTTCGTAAAGGGTCTAGGGGAGGATAGTCCGTTATGCGTGAAGTGCCAGTTGAAGTGAAAAGTGGTTTTCGAGCCCTGAATGGAGATGAGATGTAGTGTAGGTGATAAATTGCTGCGAGTTTCAAGGGAAGTGGAAGTCCTGAAAGAAACGAGTGTCAGCTCTAGTGTATAAACTCAAAGAAGATGTTCCTTGAAGTGTAAAATAATGTAGTGCTTCAATTTTCTTAGTAGGTCGAGCAGTAGAGAATCATTCAGCCTCGGAAGACTTTCCCTAATATCTCGTTTCAGCTTTGCAGTGAGATGAAAGAAGGCAGCTACAGAAGAGGGGGAGCAGGAAAAAAAAAAAAAAGTGTTGTTCTGAGGAGCTGTTATCTAGGTACTAATCTCTCATTTTGAAACGTGGATTGTGAGGGTAGGACCCACATTTTGTCAGTGTGCATCTTGTTGGGTGAGGGAAGAGCTTGAGTGACCCAGGTGAGAACTGAAAACTGATACCAAACGGGGGAATCATGGGAAAATAATTCAAAATGTAAATCAGTTTTTAAAAAAAAGCTCTGGTTTCGACATGAAAGTCGACTGTGAACTATCAAGCTGTGACGGAAATGTCAGCCATCACCCCTTCACTTTCTCTGTGGTGCCGTAGCTTCTCTCAAGCACAGGTGATCAATAGCAGAAACGAAGACAGACTGGCGCAGCTATATTTGACGCGGGATCTAGCCGAGCAACACACACACCTGCGTGAAAGCTTTACCAACTACAGGGCATTACCCAATCTAGAGTACTCGAAGCGAGCCAGCTAGCGGCAAGGCTTATAATAGAAGTGCCTGGAGTCAGCTCTGCACACGTTTTGAGTACAGCGTGGGATTTTGTTAGTTGAGTTATACAGAACATATTATAACCTATAGTGTATATATAGTAACAATACTGTGTAATCAGTAATGATTTTTTTCAATTAAGAGGCAAGCAATGTGTTTTCTTTTGTTTTCATTTATTTGTAAAAACAACTTCTGGATGTGGATATTGAAACGACATTACATTTAAATAGCAACGACAGATCCAGCCTTTTCTTCTTTTTCAAATGCAGCATAAACCTGTGTCTGGCACAGAAGACCTAACACTTGTTGGAAGGCCCAAAAAAAAAAAAAAAAAAAACAACCGCACCGTGACAGGGTCTCAAGTTAAAACGGCAACTCATAGCAAGCACTGTGTGCAATGGATACAGTACCAAGGATACAAGCTAGATCTTAATGTCATGGATTAGGTCCATTCAAAAAAAAAAAAAAAAAAAAAAATTTAATTGATTTTAATTTTTTTTTTTTTAAACTCACTCAGAGACCGTGAGGCTGGTAACTGGTTAAGAATGGACCTGATTTGGGTCCTGGTGTAAAGCTGTGGTTCAGCTGAGCACACGTCTGTGTTCTCTGTAACAACAGTCAGTACAGTGCGTCAAACTACTACGTGAGAATCCTGGGGGAAAAAAATAGGAAAACAAGGCCCAGGTTATAAAATACTAGAATTGCAACTGATTTAATGGCCACTTAGGAGCAGTAGAAACAAGCTGTAAACACAAAATGGATAAATCACCTTAGAAAGACCCTAACAAAAGCAAGTTTTGAGCAAACAGTAGCTTCATTACACGTCCAGCAAATTCTGAGCAATATTAGCATTTATTTGGAGCTGTGTTTCAGGCAACCTAGCTGATCAAAGTCAAAAATTCCCTCTCCCCTTAGCTCTGTTCATGTCATCACCATCTCCACCAGCTGCCTGCTGCATCTCAAAATGAGCCTAATGAGAGTGGTCACCCTGAGCCACGACAGTTACTGTATTTGCAGCTGGAAAACCTAAATAAAGAACAGAAAAAAAAAAAAAAAAAAAAAACAGGCTTAAGAGGAACTACAAAGTCACGTGCTAATTCTCTGTTCACATTACTTAGTCATTTGACTCTTGACTCTCTCTTGGTACTGTATCCAAAACACTTGACACCATTTCAAATCTTGCCCCCATCCTTCACCCCATTTGTGCTGAACGACAGAAAACGCACGGTGAAACCGGGCTGGTTGATCTTCTGGAACACAGCTGGGATCTCCTGGGCCTGACAAAAGTAAATAGATCACCCCAGACTTGAGAAAAAGAAGAAAAAAAACAAAACAAATAAAAACAAGTTCATTTGTCTTAAAATCATGTGAAGCCTTATATCCTACAAGACGTAAGTGAATAAATGTCATGGGCCCATCGCAATAGTTCAAACATGGCAATAACTTGGTAAAATTACTCTACAAATCACAGTAAAGCTTCTCAGGCCCAGATTAAGGAACCCCTATTCGTGAATTGGCCAAACCCTTTAAACCAATCTAAGGCTCTTTACAGAAGAGATTGACATTTTGGTACATAACCTTATTCACTTTCTTGCTGAGAATTAGATAAGAGGATCAATATAACTCTCTGTCTGCTAAATATGAAGCTACAGGCAGAAGACAGTTAGATTAGCATAGCATTAAAGACAGGAAACAGGAAAGCAGCTAGCCTGGCTCAGTCCAACGGTAGAAAATCCACCCACCGGCACCTCTAAAGCTCATTAAATAACATGTTCTATCTTGTTTTTTTAGTACATACAAAAACGGTGTTGTGTAAAAATAATAGTTTGCCATGTCGCGGGCACAATGACTTCCTGGAGTGTTGCTGTTGCACATAACCTCCTGTAAACCCGCAGCTCGTTTTCATGACTGCTCTGAGGTAATGGTTTTCTGCACCTTTGGACAGAGCCAGCCTTTATGCTAAGCATCAAATATGCCATCCAGTATTATGATAAAAGTACATTTTATAAAACAGAAAATACACCATATGTTATTGAAATATAGAAACATTACCGGTTTGGCAGTGCTCTGTGAATAAATGTATTTAGGCAAAAATAGTGTGTCTGGCAGTGCTTTAGACTTGAAGAATATTACTCTGGTCTATTTGAAGGCTCCTTCTGTTCTTGACAGAGTAACAAAAGTTCAAAGGCACATATGTGAAGCAGATATTCTGGAAACAAAATCAGACACTGAATTCCATCACTATCAGAAATTGAGATCCATTTGCTACCAAGTGTTCTCTATTGACTTTTGCCATTTATTTGAGTGTCTGAAATCTACGCGTAAAATTTATGCACAATGTAGCTCGAAAATTCCCACAAGGGAACCAAAATTATAGCATTCAAAATCTATTTTTTGCTAAAAAAAACAAAAAAAACAAAACCACAATGCAAAGGTATGCTTTTCCTCTTGAGATGACAAGTGTAAACTTGATGAAATGAGTAAGAACCGACATTAAGTCAAACTTCTCTCGTCTAAATCTGATCTACTTATGTGATATAATGTTTTAAAGAAGTGCAAGTGGGCGAGATGTTGAGGAAAACGTCCAAGTCCTGCGCAAAATTTGTTTGAAACACTACGAGAAAAAATGTCTCAAAGAAACGCGATCAGAACGAGATCATTGGTAAACTCACAATCCTACGGAGGTTTTCGACGAACGCAATCTCATTCATGCCTCCTCACTACCTCTTCAAAATGTTTGAGTAAGAAAGGCAGTACCTAAGCAGCAAAAACACACAAATTCTACACTGTTCAAAACTTCGCAGCTGCAGGACACTGCAGAGGAGCATTCAGAGCCTCTGGCACTGTTCGCAACAGTGTGAGTAAACACACATAGAGTACAATCTAGGTTTAAACCAGTGACATGTTAGTAAAGCTATGTGTGAAAAATACATTTCACCTCATTTACATGTAGAGTAAGTAAATTTAAAAAAAAAAAAAAAAAAAGAATGTACACAGTACAATACATCAATTCCAATCTAAGGAGAGTAAAGGTGTAAAAATGCTGGTGCTGTGTTGAGTCTAAAACTGTTCAGAGAGGAGATCACACAGTCTCTGAGACACAGACTCCCTGCTGGTCCGGAGGGTGAGACGGTACATCTGAAAAGAAAATAAACACATGGTTACACAGGCTAAATGATGGTTCAATACAGGGAGGAGTCTGTGCATAAGTGTGTCTTTACCTGTGCTTGTGCGTTGGGCTCCAGTCTGAGGAGGCAGCCCACCTGAGTGTTCTTACTGTGAATTACTCCAGCTCCAACAAAATTTTCAGGATTGGGATCCACCCTGTCCAGCAGAGCTACACCAAAACCTAAGATCTACAAAAGAGTTTACAGAAGAGAAACAAACAAACAATATAATTGTATGTACACAAAAAGCAGATTGATGTGAAAAACATGACTATGTCAAAACCTAGTATGTGGCTGCACAGTCCTTTATCTGTTTGCTTCTCTCCTACTCTCTGTGCTCACATATACAGTAATTTAATACAGCTGAACTGCCAATAAAGTTGTTCTCATTTACATGTTTTTCAGTTTCTCTTGTCAGAAAGGACCAAGGAACAATATGAAATAGTGACTTAAAAGTCGCCCATTAAGACCACGTGTTAACCAGCAGTCACTTCTGAACCATTTCCAAGTTGCTGCTCTGCTGCTGAAATCCTGATTCTATAACCACGACGTCGTCTGACAAAATCAACATACACAGAGGTTAAAGACAATGGCTGTATTTACTTGAAAAATGATCACTCAGAGAGAAAGTCAGAAGCTCATTCATGTCTATGCAGCTGCCATGCGGTCAACTGAATGACACACACAGAGGTGTGCCTGCTGAGGGAAAGCCTGGCCTCACGCTCAACGGCAACACTGGCGACTCTCTTCTAAGGAAAGTAGCCAAGGTTTTTCCAGAAAGTCACTGGAATGATCGCTACGGGCTTTTGTGAAGAAAAGTTGCTAAAAGGGTGTGAAAATTTGGAAAATTTAGCAGCCTGTAAACACCGTCTGAGGACATAATTAAAACTGTTTACGCCAATTCATTTAGAAAGAGCAACAGCCAATGGGAAACTCCAACATCCGCCGGCCGACCAATGGTGTAACTTCAGCACTCAGTCAGTCACGGACATTCAAAAAATTTGTTTGAAACAGTCTACAGGCACCATGAGCATTTCACTCCCCCGACAGACTAGTTGACAGCAATTTAAATTCTCAGAGTTTGTGACTGAATTTAGAATTTTTCTTGACTGTGCCTTTATTATACAATACTATTTTTTACCTTGCAAAAGACTTCTGTCTTGTTTCTTATCAATGTCTTCTTAAAAGGTGGCCAACATTCTTGACATTGAAAAGAGCAGTTGACAAAACAATCTAAACTCAAGGTCCACTTACTTGGTTGTTTAGTTTCTTTTGAGTGGATGAAAAATCCTAAAGACTGGTTTATGGTCTGTCAGAACTAGTTCATTACACATGCTGTTTTTACCTGATCAGAACAGCCACACTCAAAAGCAGAGGGAAAAGCCAGCCGTCATAGCGATGGAGGAGACGTGATATTTAAATATAGGGATGAAAGTAAATACTCTCCGAAAGTCTCTCCAGCAATATGTTCATGGCGTTGCACTCAGTTGTAAACATGCAAAGTGCCATAAATAGTTGTGCAACAAATGAAAAAGAGCTAGAGAGAAGTACGATTCTTGGTTCCTTTCTCACATGCACACAGCTGGCCAATCATGGTGTGAAGTGGGTGTGAATTTTGGATTGTTGGTTTTTGGAAAATCAGACACAGACCCCCCTAATCCAACATCAGAGAGATGGAAAAAAAAAAAAAAAAAAAAAAAAAGCAGCTTGGACAAAGTAAAAAGCCAGCTTCAAAGTGGTCAAGGTAATGAAACGTTTGGACATCTACAGTTCCGTGGCAACTGAACAAACCCCATTTCCTAACAGTGAAAGCTCCAGAACAAGCTAGTGTTTGCGCAGATTCTGACCAAAAACAGCCCTGCGTTAAAAAGGTAATATGGGTTAGCATAGGTGATAGTGTGTTGTTTAAGGTACCAGTGAGTTAATGAAATATGGTCCATGAAGTCCAGTTGGAGTAACAGATTAATGCGTTTATAGGCTTACAGACGCCAAAACACTAGAGTGGTTTATAATACTCACAAGCAGGATTTTACAGCTCTGGAGTGTTAGCACGCAGCAGCTACTTTTGTAACTTTTGTTGCGACCATCGCGAGGTAAACAGTAGGAATTTGGTGTTCACACTGCAAAGTTATCTACCAGGAATATGTGCTTGCATGTATGTGATTGGTCAACGCAGCGCCAAGGTGCCTGATGTAGTGCAGCAAAAGTTGAGACAGGTTCAACTTTTTTGCCACACGACCCTGCGTTGGCACCTCCACTGCATCAACCCACTGGCGCCAGTCAGTCCGGGCTGAAGTCAGTCTGAACGTGTCCTTAGTGCGCCTTGAGTCTAGATGGTTTTGTCAAATTCGACATCCTGGCGGACTATCCCTGGTCAGCTACTACAGGGATGGTCACAAATTGCTCATGTTGATGCAGATAGCTAACCAAATAAAACTATCTGCATTCATTCTGAAGACATTTTTTTTCTCTTACGGGAACTAATTAGATACATGAGACTATCTTTGAGTTCCTTAAACAGTCAATTGTTTTCTGACTGAGTTTAAAAACTGATGGAGTTTAGAACAAAACAACAAAAAAAAGGCATAGCCATTTTTCAGAAAAGTTGCAATAAATGCAGTAATTTTGGACCAAAACCTTCTGGAAGATCCTGCTGAGAACGTTTGGAGAATGATCTATACATTTTGAAAGAGACATAAATAAAATAAATTAAATAAACAAACAAACAAGCTCATATCCTAAATTATTTCACTAATAAAATAAGAAGAAAGGGGCAAAAGTCGAGCAATAACAACTAAAGTCAGCACTACAAACCATTCATGAAGATTTTCTCAATGATGTCATTATCGTAATATTTGTGTTTCGCTCACACAAGAGTATGGCAACAATGAGGTGAGTTTTCACACAAAAGGCTGGCCGATGTCTACAGCTGAGCAGTTTCCCTTGAAGAATCGATTTTTTTACCTTGGCCTTGGTAACATCTGTGTCCATTGGGTGTTTGGATTTGAAGATTTTCTGAACCTCCTGCTGAGGACTGAGGACAGGGGCAGGGAAAAAGAACAGGAACATGTTACCATACAATGCCATCCACTACAAAACGTGCAACATACACGACCTATTTAAACATCATTCAGTTGAAGTTTTTGTTGACACTTGTATTTATACATGACCTAAATGCCAAGAAAAGTCCACAGCACTTCACCATGCTTCATGTCCCCACACACAAATGAGGAGACACTCAGCACCAGTTAACATATTCAAATTGACACTTGGTTTAATGTCTAAGACTTGGATAAATATTCATATTTCAGAAGCTGGCTCCAGTGAATTGTTGGTATTCTTCGTCTTTTTTGTGCACATGACATTAACACTGACCTTCTGAGTGGAACAGCCATTGCTGACCTACTGTATACAATACGAACTCAATATTATGTTTAAGGAGACCTTTTAGCCATAACGCAGACAAATATATACTGACATTCAGATCAATGTTGATCCAATACACTGATCAACGTTGTGACTAGTTAAAGGAATCTACCTCTGAAAACAGCAGCTGTTTCTGCCTTTTCTGACAGAGACAAACGCAGGCACATCAGTTACCGCTGTCAGGAAACGTGGGACAGTGGTGCATTGATAATGTAAAGTGACCCTTACGCTCCCAGCTGTTTCCAGCGCTGGAAGAAGTCTTGGGATGTCATCTCTGTGGGCTGAAAAAACTTGTTCAGCATCACAGGGAGTTTCACTGCAATGTTCTGAAGGGTTCCACCGTATCTGTTTACACACACACGGTCAAAAATGAGCATATATTTAACTAAATACCCCCCCAAAATAGGTATGGATTCAAACACAAACCTGAACTGGATGTTGAGCACCGGTGCATCTGTGAAATCTGTCACACACTCAATGTTGAGGATCTGCTGGACCTGAGCTCCACCTTCTATTACGGGGTCTACTGTCTTAGCATGGACGTTCAGCTGTGGAGACAATGGTCAAGGGTTCTACAAAAACCTAAATGACACTAGATTGGATTACCTACACTAGTCAATTACCCTACACCCGTTTGACACTTGTGTAAGGACACTTTAGTGCTCCATGTGGCCTGGAATGGGACAATCAAGTCCGTCACAAGAAGCTACCGAGCAGTAGAAAGGATATGAGTCTTGAGTGTGTCATGACTTGTCACTGATGAGGAGAAGCTGAGGAACTGGGTAGATGTCTTGTTGCCGTAGAAGACATACATGCGACCTGGGGGAGAACAACAGGCAAACTCTCTTTGTGTTCATCCTGTTGAACTATTCACATTCTGACAAGTATCCACTACATTTAAAATGATATGTAATTACTAATGCCATTTTGTATCCGACTCTTTTTATTAGTTTCCAATGCTAGTCTGTCAAAAGTATCCTTTCAAAAATATCCTTAAAACTGAGGAGGTCTGATGAGATATCCTGAAAGTAAAAGATGCAGAATTTAAGCCTATTGGAGACAAATAGTATTATAAAGCTGCTCACCCAGGTTCTGCCTGTACTCAGACTTCAGTCCAATCTGCAAAAGCTGGTTCTCATAGATAACACCATTGTTCTTACAAACAAACCTGGAATTTACAAGCACACAATTACAAATGCACGAAGAATTTTGAGAACTTACAGTTTTTGCTTAATATAAAATATTGTAAAAGTTTTACTTTGTCAACCAATTTGCTTGTGGATGTGGATTACCCTACAGTATGTATTTACAAACAGCTGTAACCTCCGTTTCCCTGCTAAATTCATCAACCAAGCTCACAGTATGGTCCCACCTGGTAAAATTTTCCTCAGACACATCTATGGACGCAAGAGTTGAGCTGTCGGAAAAGACATCAACTAGCAGACTGGCTCCTGCTGAAGGGGTTGAGTTTAGGTTCAGCAGGTCTGTGAAGGAGGGATTGGAACCCTGGGAGAGAAACATCGACAATTATCATCTATAACATATAGTATCTACATACAAAGCACACCAAAATCTGAACATAAGGAAATAGTTGTTTTTTTTAATATATAAATACTTTTTCTAAAGCATGGACTTTAAAGTGTCAATCTCGAAGATTTTCATTTCAGTAAATGTCTGTTAAGTCTCTATCACTGAATAATGTAACACACAGGTGACTGAGCCTATGGCATTTGGGGCATTTCTGGACAGCAGATCAGTTTGAAATATTACAGGGAGTAATGGAACAGGCAGGAGCAGCCACAGTGAGCTGTTAGATGAAGAGCTGCAGGTGAAAGGCTGCAGACCTCCAACTTCTCAGCCAGGTGACCAACTGCTTTCACCGTGCCCTGCCGTCTGCATAAGATCATGGTTGCTCACAGAAAGATGGAAATAGGCCAAATACTGCCTGACTTCTTTATTAAAAACGACAATAGTTTGTTTTGCTGCCCCCATAATTCTGTGACCTGTAGTATTAAACCACATTTGCTATTGCCACCAGTAACTACAGGTGTCGCAAGATCAACCAGGACTGAAATCTTCCAGACTGACATTCTCCTCAATTTTCGTGTTAGGAAATGTAAACCATAATGACATTACAGTCATTGTGTGTTGGAGCATTTCACATGCTGGTGGTTGACTGTAAACTGAGAGTTGGCATTGTTAGGAAGTGCACTTTCAACTTCTGTGAGTTGCCACTGATCGAAGAATGCCATACCGTATGGCCTGTGAACGCCAATACTTTTTCAGACAGTTAGCTATCAACAACAATTTGAGGTGTTTGTCTCTTTAAAATATTCAACGTCCCTGGTTTCGGCTAAAAGTTTTATTCACATTTTCTTTCAACACCTGCTGGGTAATCTGCAGTACCAGCACACTCAAATGTTGCATTCATCCCACATTATGGAGATGAGAGGGTCCACTTAGTGTTAGCTGTCTCTCTCTTCCATGGGACCAGTTGCAGTGACAGCAAATGACCGACTGTCAGAGCAGCAGGTAGTCCTGTGACTTCAGAGCTCCGTACATTACTCCGTGATTCAAATGACATGGACTGATGTAGAGAGTCAATGAGTCATGTCAGGGGTGTTGAAGTAACAGCTGAACAGCAGGTTACCCTATAGTCCTCCAGCTGTTTTAAACCTATGCAGCACTGTGCTCAAAACGCCCCTGTTAGACTGTTGCTGATATAACAAACTATTCATGGTGCCCGCCCACACAGATACTGTACCGATCAAAATCATGGTACCAATGAAATTTAATTTAAGTTTGACTTTAATACATGGTAGTGTGATTGTGGTCATGGTTATATGCGGATTGAGCCGAGTGATGAATATCTGCCCTCAAAAGTCCAGAGTCCTATAGCAAAACCCAAATCTCTTTAGTTTTGGTTTATGTAAATTGGCATAGGGCGAGTAGAAAGAACACGGGAGTGTCTAAGCAAAAATACTTAAATATACAATAACATAAGAATCGCTTGGTATAATAATGCAATAATGGTAATAGTGTGTCCCACAGAGACATTTCCAAAAGATCAAACCACATAATAAGAAAATAGGAGACAAGAGTAGCTGCCAAACTAGTGGTAATAAATACATATGTAATTCACCATATTATGTGTTGTTTCTAGCTATCAATATACCATGGTCCCAGCAGAGAGCAAGATGGG